>NW_022872895.1:0-38049 GCF_900324485.2 Mastacembelus armatus | reverse complement strand
CACTCTTATGTTGGTCAATTGTTTCGATCTTGTGGTGGTTGACAGACCAGGGTCTGTGCGGCACTGAGTCGTAAAACTTGGTCTAACTTAAAAATAATCCTTCCCAGACAGTTTGGTGGCTGAAAACCAATTTGTATAAGAGAAAAATTTATTTAGGTTTAAAGAGAATTCAGTAATTTCAACAAAGCTCGTGCTTTAAATATGGTGCTGCACTTCAGAGAGTTGTGTCCTCTGTTTACAATGAAATGAAAAAAGTTAGTGTGTAATACTAAGAAGCTTTGGGTGAGGCAGCATCCATTTGAAAATGTTTAAATGATATGTGGTAGACACATGTTCACTTGGTAAATACTCCATGTGTTCTGTTTCATAGTGTTGTCTTTGGTTTTGATTGTTCTATCATGTTTATTTTATCTTTCTCCCATTTTGCTTTTTTCTTCTTCTTTTTTTGTCTTTTTTATTTGAAGGAGGGGTCCCACAGACCTTCCACACTTGCAGGTTTGGTTATCAGCATGTTCACACATGCACGAATGTCACAGCTGTGCCACGTCTGAGACTGGCTTTTGTCTTTGCTTCTCTGTTGCTATGAAATAGAGGCAGTGTACAAGTGCTTTGAGTGGACGTGAGTGTAGAAAAGCTCTCTACAATGTAGTGAAATTAAATATATATGTGTTGACCATGAATGTGTTTATTATGTCTGGTTTATGAATTATGAATATCATAAATCATCTTCATAATTTTGGAGCACCAGATCCTTTGATGGGCAGATCAACAGTCAATTAATACAGGATATCAGTCTACAGCTGGAGTGAGAGTTCCCGATTCAGTGACGTATTTACTGTGTGAAATAACATAGATGATGCCAGTCACAGATGCCTTTTTAAGATTTATTCAACTATTTACATGGTAGATACATGCTATTTACATAGGGGGAAACAGAAGGAGAACTGGTCAGAGAACTAGATGAATTACGAATTAAGCACTTCTGTGCTTCAAGAGCAGTGTAAAATTTCATTGGCTGTCACTGAATTTCAACTATACATGACTGGCCCCAGACAGACTAACTCTTCTTCTATTCTATACAAAGAATAAACAAAGAATCTTTAGATTGAGCTTAGGACTTCACATTTGAAGCAGTTATTTATTCATATTCGGTTTATTACCAGCTTTTATTTCTTTTTGTTGTCCATAGAAGTTAGTGTGGGCATTTTGTAGCTAGTTCAGCCATGATGTTTGATGTTAATTCAGAATTTAGGTTCTTGTCTTTAGTTCTTCCTCAGTACTAAATAGACAAATGACTATATCTTCCTATTATTGCGGCACAGTTTCCACACCTAGTAACACACCTTAACCTACACTTATGTGCAGAGAAATGTTTCTTTTCAAAATAAAACAAATACTTACACATTTTTCTGTTTTAAAATCTCCCCGTGCAGGTTCGAGTCCTGTCAACAACGAGGTCTCCTTTAGGAATCATCATTAGCATTAATCTGTGTATCTGTTTAAAATTGGACTGATCACATAAAGTCAGTGTATCGGCTTCTGTTGATGTCAGTTACACCTTCAGATGGTGTTTCCATAATAACTGAGTCTAGGTTATGGTTCAGTGTTGTACAGAGAACTAGTTTGAGCTTTGCTTCATGTTAAAGTAAAGAGAAACATATCTTTGTTTCTGTTTTGTTGCATAATTCAGAGGTCGATGGTTCTCCCTCTATACTACACAAATGCAATACATGCTATAACTCCAAACTGAAGCAAATGTTACACTCAAGCCTTCATCTAATGTCACATTTTTAATCTTTGAACACCCAACACCAGTTTCCACGACAAGGATGGGATTTGAACCCACACGTGTGACGCACAATGGATTAGCAGTCCATCACCTTAACCACTGTCACCTTGTCACATTGAAACAGATGTTTGAAATACATGATTTGTGCAGAATTCCCAGAATAACTTCCAGCTGACCTTCATGAGGTTGAGATGTGCCCAAGAACCCACCCAGGACATAGTTATTGTGTCAAAGCACTTCACTTTTCTCCTTTTGATTTCCCACTGACTGTCTAAAAAATGTACAATACATATCAGTGCATATAAGTCCAGATGATGATCAGTTGTTATTGAATGTTTGCATATTGTGTTGGACATTCGTTAGAAATGTTATGAGTATACCAGCTTGGTGACAAAGACACTCTGAGCCTGCAGTTTAGAGAAGTCTTGGAACTACGACTGATTCCACTCTGAGGACCAAATGGCCTCTGAAGCAAACTTTCTTGCCCTGGTTGCATACTAACCTCAGCAAGCTCCAGGTGATGGCTTGAAAGTACTCTGTGGTGAACAGCTGATGTCTCAAACTGCAAAAACAGAGATATTTTCTCAAGTTTTCCATCAAACTATAGAACTTAGTACCAAACTCTAACATGATGTAACAAACTTCAAACATTGTTACTGACAAGTTCAGTCCATAAATTCCATGAATCTATTCCATTGTTCATCATGTATCATTTTAATCAGTGTTCTTTCCCATGTTCTCTCTTCCTGTATACCCATGGAAATAAATGGAAATACAGAGTAGCATAAGTAGCATATCAGAGTATCAACATTCATCCTTAGTAAACTGGCTGGGTAATGGCTCAGACCTACTTCTAAGCTGTTTTATTCAGGACTGTGTGGAAAACACACACCTGGAAACACATAAACATAAAGACTGGATTTTAGAGGCTTCCAGACTTGAACTAAAATTAGAAAGAACAGATGACACTCGGACCATTGACTCTGGCCTCTTTATGAAGCCTTTTCTATCAATTAAGTCCTGAACACTGGCCTGTTGATCGCTCGGAACAGAGGACTGGACCTCCTTGTTCCTGTTGGCAGAGTCGATTTTCCTTCCTTCTTGTTTCTTTGTTGTCCTGATTTTTTTTTCTTTTTTTTCTTTTTCTTCTTCTTCTTCTTCTTCTTCTTCTTGTCCTGCTGTAGGACATGCTACAGACGTGCATGCTCCTAATGATCTGTACACCATTGGTAACTTCTACAGACTCCTATGATAATAGCAGCATGTTCAGGTAAGACCTTAGTCTACTTAGACTTCCATTTTAAAGATCACCGTGTGAATTTTCCTGTGGTCAGTACACCACACTTTTGATGCTATAACATCCTAATAAGAAGCAAACACTTTGACGCTGACATGAGTTGAACACACAACCTTCTGATCTGGAGTCAGAAACAAATTAAACAAAACAAATTAATTTAAATTAAAATAAAGCTTTATTTCTATCGTTCACCCTGGGATGGGCTCCACAGGTGTCCTCTTCCTGAAGTCTATGATAAGCTCTTTTGTCTTGTCTATGTACAGTAGCAGGGGGTTAGGCTGAGACCACTCCACAAAGTCTCTGATCAGTGTCCTACACTCCAACACCTTTCAGCGCCACTGACATGATCTTCTCTGAGGAGGCTGAGCAAGGATCATATCTTCTTGGATCTTAGACTGCTCTAACATCCTGGCAGTTACTTCACCCTTAACGTGGGAATTTTAAATTGACATAACACTTGGCTATTGAGAAAAAGCTGAGTTTGTTCAGGATGTCTGAAGCCAGCAACTGGAACTATTTCTGTAAACATGTTTTGCAGTATTTCCTTCTTGCAGTGTTATGTCAGTGCATGGTAACAGAAAAATAAGCATTATACTGTTTATCATTTGTTAACATCGAGGCACTGCTGGATTTGAACCCAGAAACTCCTGTTTACTAGACGGGTGCTTTAACCAACTAAACCAAAAAAAAAAAAAAACAGCTGTGGTAAAAGGTTAAAATATATGTCCATTATTCTACATTGTCTGAGTTTTTATACAGGCACAGGAACATGTAAGAACTAATTTTAGATCTCGAGCCTGGAAAGTTTAGAAGGACTGTCCATGTTCATATTTCCTTCCTGTCTCCTCTCTCCATTCTCCTGTTTCATAAAGGATTCATGTTTGTCAGCTCCTGTTCAGTGAACTAAATTCTCCAGTGAATGTATGTCTAAAAATTTGTTCCAAAATAAAAAAGCTATGAAATGATGCAGTGTCAGTGCCATTGATTCAGTCACAGTGAACACCATCATGGACTATTCTGAGACAAATCTGCAGCTGTAGGGTTGCAGAGTGACAAAGTACAACAACACACTCACCTCTGGAAATTTGCTCCATCTCTCTGGCATTGACTGGAGATACTTCATAGGTGTGACAGCAGATGAATGTCCTTCTGTTCTGTGAGAGAACATACCTATTAAATAGGCTGCATTGCTTATGTTAGTTAGTCCACTTTAAGGTGCTGATTTTAACACATTACCAGTTACAGATCAAATATAAAACGTTTCCTTCTCAACCTGTGTTGTGAGCTCATCTCTCTTTTGCTGCCCAGTCTGAGCATTTCAAATACTGATTATTACAAACTGAGAAGAAAATAACACATCTACCCTTTTTCTACAGAAATTTAATCCATGAGAGTGTGATGATTGTAATGTATACAGAGTATAATGCATACAGTACAGCAATATGTGTGATGACAGTTTCAACTTCTCTATGTCCACTGGTAGGAGGTTTTTGCCCACTACTCCTCAGCGTATCCTGAATTTGTGGAGGCAGTCAGGCTCCACTGCACGTCTGAGGAGGCATGGGCAAAGTCCCTCCAGCCTGGTCAGGACCTTGATCCAGCACCTTGGACCACTCAGCCACACTACCAGACAAATGCATATTAACCCCTGCTGAGCTCATGGTTTTATCAACAGTTTATCTATAAAACTTTAAGAAGCTATAATGAAACCTGTCTTTAAACACAATGCATGTAATGAGCCGACACAGGGAAAAATGACTAAAGGGATGTCACTGAATCCAACATGTGGACAATGGTTGTTACTGAACATGTCTCATCAGCAGCAAAGGGGAAGATAAAATTGGAAAATTGTGGCAGGTGGCAACAACAGCAGGGCTTCTATTTGTCAAACTCTGGGTTAATGATCCAGAGAGTCTGTGGAGTCTACCCTAAGAATCTCTACCTTGAGAAAATTCAAAATTAGACTATTAAAAACAGATCTGTTTGAAAAACCCAGAGGGTCAGGAGAAGTCCAAACTAGCTCACTGTGATAGGAAAAAGAGCACAGTTCCAGGTCTTTCTGAGTCCACAGAACACATGTAGACAGTCTGGGCAAAATGTAAACTGAATTATGGATTTGTGTGGGTAGAGTTTTGGGGAATTAGCTTTAGTGGTAGAGTGTTTGCTTAGCATATAAGAGATAGTGGGATCAATGCCCACATTCTCCACAAGTTTTTAAAGCCCAATCTTAAGACTTCTGTATTATCAGATATCTGGTTTCATATTTGTACATGTATGAACTCAGTCCAGACAAAGACAGCAGGATGTGTTATAGACAGAGTGAGTGTGAACTGCAAAAGTGCTGTCATCCTTTCACTCCTGCTTTCCTGACTGACATGTTTTCCATAAGCAGAAGTACAGGAGCCAAGGAGCAGAACAGATGAGGTGAATGGAAAATACCTCAGAAGAGTAGTAAAAACTTTGGACACAGTGATGGTGGTGTAGTGGTGAGCATAGCTGCCTTCCACACAGGGGCCAGTTGTATACAGGAGTCATACCCAATGAAATTGCAGCATTGTTGATGCTGTCCAAGGTGCTCAGTTGGTAGAGCGGAGGACTGTAGGTTAGAGTACCAGTTATCCTTAGGTTGCTGGTTCATCTCCAGCTTGAAAGAATGTGACTTTGGTTTGGTGTCCTGTGTATCTACTGACATTGGATGGGTGGAGAGTTTCTGGATCTATGAAATAGTTGAACACCTGTTCTCCGAGTTCTAGACAAGTTTGGTTTTGGGATCTTTTCAGAAAGTGTGCAGATGATTTCAGCATAAAAAGTAAAATGTTATATAAAAGCTGGAAAATAGAAAGAAACTGGAACCATCAGCTTTCCCACAGTTATGATCAAAAGGTGTCAGGATGGCCGAGTGGTCTAAGGCACCAGACTCAAGGTTTGATTCCATTCTATGAGCATGGTATTCAGGTCTCCAACTGAAGGTGTGGTTTTAAATCCCACTCGACAGAGATTTTCATACAGTTTCATGTATTGATTTCTGCCCTGTATTTTGATAACATTCAATGTCTCTCTCTTTGTAAAGTCATTTTCTACTTGAATATGTACATGTAACAGAAACAACACTGAATCAACTGCAAAGATATTCTGCATTAACCTGATAGTCAATTGGCAGTTCATAGGTGGATCCAAGTATACCACATTTACAGTTAAATGTGTGTTATACACAGCCTGGCTAGCTCAGTCAGTAGAGCATGATATTCTTAATCTCAGGGTTAGGGTTAGGTTTGAGCCCCACTTTCACAAGTGAAAGTGAAAGTGACTTATATGGCCAAGTATGGTGACCCATACTCAGAATTTGTGCTCTGCATTTAACCTACCCAAGTGCACACACAGCAGTGAACACACACTCACACCGTGCACACACACCCAGCGCAGGGTGCAGCCAATGCTGCAGCACCCGGGGATCAGTTGGGGGTCTGGTGCCTTGCTCAAGGGTCTCACCTCAGTTGTGGTATTGAGGGTGGACAGGGCAATGGCTATTCACTCTGTGCCACCAACAATTCCTGAGACTCAAACCAGAAATTTTCGTCTACCTAGCCATTAGGCCACGACTGGGTGGTGATGATTCTACAGGAGAGCTCCATGTGTTGAGAAGAGGTGATGTGACTTCACGGGGATAATAGGAGAAGGTGTTTCAGTGTCATTAAATAAACATAGATGAGTGACTGCATCATAAATGACTACAGATATTTTTCCAAATTGAAACATTGACCAAGTGGAATTTCCAGACATAGAACATTATGTTATGTAGAACATTATCTTAATACCTGCTGTTCTGTCCTTTATAAACAGATAACAGACTCTGAGCATTTGAGCAAGGAGGATGACACTTATTTTTCTGTGGTGCTGGTCTGTTTCCAGGCTGAATAAAATAACATAACGTCTGGTACAAAAGCTTGACTTCCAACTGCCTAGTTTGATTATGGATGCTTGTTTTTGACAACATAGTGTCTGTGATATTTCTGGTAACACATAAATGCATCAGTGGACTTGTGACAAATGTTATTTGTACTGGATTTGTACTTTTTTTTTACATTTGTTACTTTTCCTCAAGTAACATTTTAATGAAGGACTTTAACTTGTAGCAGTGTATTTCTACACTGTGAAAATATTACTTTTACTTAAGTGTCCTCAGTATTTTTTCCACCACTGATGAGCAGCTAAACAGGCAGGATGAAGCTAACAGCTAAATGGCTGACGTACCTTAGCATGGGCTCGGTGTGTGTGTCAGCACAGTGTAGACTCACACTGTCCGTGTCAGTCCGCTGTCCGTCTACTGTGAAAGTCCTAGTGACTGGCCCCGCCCCCTGACTTCCTTTATCCTTATTTCATTGTCTAAGGTAGGATTTGGATATTAAGAACACGTGACAACCGTTTGCGTGATACCAAGTTACTCCAAGAAACAACCGCGTAAAAAAGGCATTACCCAAAGTCTATTCTACATATGAATAATGAATTGCACTTCATGCACGGACCGCTAGAATCAGCAGGAAGAAAGCGTCATAACAGGATTAAGAATAGGATATACAGGATTAAATGACACACTACATAACATTGGGAAGCATCCAACAGGATTATGTAGGAATTGCAATAAGTCAGAAACAGTTAAACATGTGTTGTTAGAGTGCAGAGCCTATGTCTATTAACAGCACTTAAGAAGATAAAACAGGATGATTTTTCATTAGAGGGTCTTCTTGGGAAGGTTAGTGGAACTCAGAAATATATTGTGGTGCACCTAAAAATGTCACCACATTGTTTTAGTTGATTTATTTTTTTATAATTGGTAATTACAATATTTACAAGTAGATCTTATTTTGGTATCACCATTTATATTTTTAAGACATATTACTGTGTGATTTCAGTAGCCCGCTGCCCTGGATTTAATAAGGCCAAGAGAACGGTAAAAAGGTAAAGCGGAACCTTTGTGCGGGAGGTGTTTCCCAGGTTGGTTTGACGGTGAGATTTCCTATTCCCACCCCAAATGCAATCTGGATGTGGATGGCCACGTACCGTGTAGTTTCTGTTCTTTACAACATATCGTGTTTTTCAGGTCAGTAAATGGTGAAACGTACCATAGCCGATATTATAAGGTTATTCTCTAATTCTTTACCAGTATAGCGTACTGTTTTGTGTATTTACTTGGTCGTTGTCGCTAATAGTTTGCAAGTTTAGTTAGTTTAGTTAAGGCTTTCGGTAAAACTGAGCATTCCTGCCTCTAGGAACTCGTAAAGTCCGGTTTTATGGACTTAATCTGTTTTTCTGGTGATTTATATGCATTGTACATTGTCGTTAGGATTTCAGTAAAGTACTTGTGTGTGTTTATGAAAAGGTAGTTTAGCGGAACTGTGTCCAATTCGGATCGCGTTTTAGCTAACAGTCTGTTAAAATTGTTCTTTAAATACTAATATATTTGATCACAAAGTTTCCAGCTGAGTTAATAGCATATAATTAAAGTATAGGTTATTACTTTTCTGACCATATGTAGTTTTATTTATTTAGTCAACATTTGTTATTACCGGAGATAAGTGCCCTATCGCGGTTGTTTTAGCCGTGTTTTATTGTCCAATTGTGACCGCCCACGTCTGCTCGCTGCATCCCCTTTGTCCTGCTGATTTTTGGGGGTGATTAGCTTGTTCCCCATCAGACTAAATTTACCGCAATGCTATCAACACATCCGGCTGCAAATTACTGCCCTTCAAAATAAGATTTCATGCTCTGATAATTACAGATTGCGCAATGAAAGCGTGCAGATATTAATTTTCCTGTCTCATTCTTGCTGTTTGGTCTTTTAAAATTTTTCTTATCTCAATCTCTTCTTAAATAATTTATATAACATATAAAATATAAAGATTATATGATCACGCACTTACTAGAGAGGGGCAAGAAACAGCAATTACAAGTAGTAGAGCAATATTTGCAGTGTGGCTGTAAATATAAGGACTGTATTAAAATGTGTTAACAAACCAAGTCACATGATAAGCAAATGCGGATAATATGATTTATTTAGATTTAAAAATAAATAAATAAAATGAACAACAACAAAAAAAATGTTTAAATGTCCTGGCACCAGTAGCACCAATAATCTTAATCCAGCTCCTCCTCCTCCCAGCCCACACAAATGGTGTGAAACTATTTGTGGCAGTTGTCACACTGGAACCACGACACAATCCCTCTGAACTTTCTGGAGGTTCAGGCTTCCTGCACCGGCCACACCGCCAGACATATGCATCCTGTCTTCTTTTCTGAGCGGTGTGACCTACGAAAGATGCATAAGTTGGATAACGCAATAACTATTATGGGCTGTAATGCATCTGTTATGTTTATTTTTACTACCAGTGGATGTCGTGGGTCCAGTGGACGAGGAGAAGGAGCTGGACAAAGGTTGGGCCATTGGAAGCTGAATAGCTATATAAATAAGAGAAAGACTTTAGATACATCTTGCTTACTCTTCTTCAGGGATAATGCTACCAACATGTAAGAATATTTTGTTGTGCAGTTTATATTAAGCATTGGTGGGGGGGGGGAGACATTTGGGACCCCTGGAGGCCACATTTTTGCACTGATGTTGATGGCTCTAAAACAAAAAGTTTGTATTTTAGCTTACAAATAAATGCTCAAAATAATATGTAGCACATTGCTATCCATTGCTGTAATTATTATATTTGAATCATCAAATATTCCAAAGCGTAAAACAGATATAACTTACGGTCTTCAGAAAACATGGAGGGAGGGACACAATCTCCTGCAGGCAGGCTCATGGGCGATGGTGTGCTGCTGGGGGCAGGCAGCCAGGGACCGTGAGAGGTAACAGAGTCTTCTGCGGCTGGGGCGGGAGCCGCCAGGCAGGGTGCAGGAAGGGGCTGCCAGGCTGATGTCTTCAGCCCGCTGCTGCTCTCAATCTCTTCAGGCCAGAGCTTGGGCCTCTGTCCTTGCAGCTTGGTCCTCCGCCTCCTCAATGACACCAGACATCTCCTGCGCTGTCAGCACCCGGGCCTTGCTGGTGTTCCTCCTGACTCTGCCGGTGTTGCGGGCATAATTGATTTCAGCCAGGAGGTGGGCCAGGTCTGCCGCTAATCCTGCCTGATACTACCAATGGATGGGTCAGGTAGGGATTAGATGAGGGAGGTGGAGGAGGGGGGACAGTGGTCGGGTGGGCGGGGACACGGACTGTTAGGGGATGGGCAGCAGGATAAGGATGAGAGTGGGGTGAAGATGCAGGGGCAAGTGGGCTTGAGGGTGGGGCAACACTAAGGGGGAAAACAGTACGTGGGTGGGTAGCATCAGGCGCGGCCCAGGAAGATGCTGATGGGGCTGGCAGAGGTGGTGAGGTCCCACGACATGGCCCAGACGGCATGACCCGTGACCAGTCAATGGCCAATGGGTCCAGAGGGTAAAGGCCACACCTCCTGAACCCAGCCACTACAACCCTGCGATCCTTAAACCTCTGATAAGAGTTTCTCAGGACCCTTGAAAACTCTTTTTTGGAAGCCAAAAAAGAGTGGCTTACTGCCGACAGATCTCCTGTAACACCAGAGAAATCTGCCTTCAAGGGTCAGAAGAAACTCACATCAAGAGGCTGTAGGATGTGAGAAGTGTGTGGTGGCAGGCAAAGGAGAATGACCCCCTCCCTCTGTGCCGCCCGGACCAGCTCTGGATCCAGGTGGGACTGATGACCGTCCATGACG
Organism: Mastacembelus armatus; assembly: GCF_900324485.2. Classification (NCBI taxonomy): domain Eukaryota; kingdom Metazoa; phylum Chordata; class Actinopteri; order Synbranchiformes; family Mastacembelidae; genus Mastacembelus; species Mastacembelus armatus. Next base: position 27,230 of record NW_022872895.1, on the reverse strand, counting down.
AGCAACAGTGGGCATTCCTGGGTGGCGAACTTGAGGAAGTGCCCGACAAACCACTTCCTGAACAGCTCTCCGTCCATGTACCCTGCTGGCGACTTCCCATAGAGGGCATCAGGGACCCCTTCCTTGTTATAGAGGCCCCCTGGATATCCCCCCTTGTAGATGATGAAAGGGGGGACATCCTCCCCAGCCGCGTTAAAGCAGGCCAGGATGGTGATGTGGTCCCTGGTTCCCTGGGCCTGCTGGTATGTGTGTTTGTTCCCCCTGGGCACAATGACCTTTCTTATTATATTTACCTTAAAAGGGGTCCACAGTACATTTTCTACATGCAGTTTTTCTAATAACATCTTGATGCTTCTGTGAAAAAAATAGAAGACACGCACCCTCTCATACACACACAAACATACCTACCTTTCTCTCTTTTTATTTTTGTTTTCTGTCTGTCTCTCTGTCTGTCTCTCTCTGTCTGTCTGTCTTGGCTTATCCTGCCTCTTTTCTCTCTCTTTTTCTCTATTTAGTTAGAAACATAAAACAATAACTAGAAACATAATGCATCTAAATTCATACAGCCTGATGTGTGTGTGTGTGTGTGTGTGTATATTCTCAGTGTTTCAGTTTTATCAAATGTTCACTGTGAACACACACAAAACATTATCTTTCTCCCCTCTCTCTCTCCTACCCACCCATACAAACACACAGCTTGTTATTTCAATTCAAATACCATTAAGAAAGCTGTATTTGAGCACTATTAAGAACAAATAGTACTGGCTACTTATATCAGCTATATTATTTAAGGTTGGATATTTGTTCAATAGGCCTCTATGCTTCAATGATCATTAACCCTCTGGGGTCGACGCACGCGGCGGCGCGTTTTGACGCATCTTTTTCTGATAAGGCCGAAACAAACTTAAATTACTCCGTCAATTCTGATCGTACAGATAAAAGAAGTATATCATTCAAATCTGTAAAGGGTCTAGTTTTAGTGGTATACCATCATAATAACAACAAAACGTTGTGCTTTTTTTAAATAAAGAAAGCCGACAGGGTGCGCTCTCGGACTTTTCTGTCTCTGCCATTTCTCTTCACAGACGCGTAAATAAAACAACCAGAATCTCAGCGAATACTTGGCTCATAAAAATAAGAATTATATGGCTAGAAAGCTTGAAATGTTTTCTTTTGAGTGAAACAATTCAAGTCAAAAACAAATCATCACTTTTTATTTAATCCGTATGAACGTAAGGAGAAGTCCGTTTTTTCCTGTCTCACCTCATTACAGGTAATGCGACCCCGCCTTGTACACTGTCCACTGTTCACATGTAAATAATCTCAGGTGAACCAGGTAAATATGTGCACACCCACGAGAAATGACACAAAATATCAAACTTCATCATAGAATTTACTCACTTTTTCGGTGCATTTGGATGATGGCGCGTTACGCACGTGAAGCGGCGCTCCTTACATTCCACACAGAGACAAATAGTTTAGCTTGTCCTCAGAGTAAAAACACTGATTTTAACTCAAATGAGGATCGTTTGGCTCCTCATTGTGTTGTATTGTACAGCACTAATCCGTCCCATCTACATTGACTGAAAGGCTCATTATGCGCGGCTTTGTCTGGTCGTTCAGTGCGTCTTTTGTCTTCTCAGGTAAATCACATGACTATTCATCCTCAGACACACCCTCTTGCATATGACCTTTCTGGACAAAAAGTGTCTTAGAAAATTTAAATCAGTGTATTGTTTACTGTGAATGTGTGAACAAGATGACATTCACAGCACTCTGAAGTAAACACTTTAGCCTACAACATGCTGGTCTCCAAAGTCTTGTGAACCAATGTTCTGTTTGTGTTTTATGGTCTTATTTCAGTGAGTAAAAAATTGTAGTTTTTCACTAACCATGCATAAACACTTTTTTCTCAAAAACACAATAATGTATAAACTTGAAGCTCACATATTATTGTAGCCAATTTTGTGCTGATTACAGTGTTATTACACTTTAGACATTAATATGTTTAAAAAGCACAAATGTCAGGACATGTCAAAATTTGTCCAGGCCCCAAAAACCCCCTCAGACCCCAGAGGGTTAAGAAACAAAAACGTCAAGTGGATTCTTTGAGCTTTTCCCGCGGCTGCAACTTTCCTCTTGTCATCCTACTTATCTACTTGTTTCCAAGCAGGTTTATGTGACATTAGCCTGCGCTTTAATTAGCAAGACAAAATGGCGTCAAGCTAGCTACAAAATGCACTCGTTTGAGAGCAGATCGTCCGAGTATAGCAAAAAATAAAGGCACACTTTAGCCGGGAAAAGAGCAGGCCCAGGGAACCAGGGACCACATCACCGTGATACACCAATCTGTTGACAATAAAACAAATCACAGAAAACATTGCAGCTTATGCCATCTAGAGTCTAGACATGAGTGTCAACAATAGGAAAACCATCAGGGAGGCGTGGAAATAGGCTATGTAAACAAAGTTGTATTAAGGTTATATAGTGAAATGTGCCTTTGCATTTTTTATTTATTTTAAAAGAGGACGACATTAACACTGTGGCTGCTTATGCAACATGGGGTGTCAATAAAAATGCCAGTGGCTGCCACTTCTGGTGCCGCTAACACTGCGCAAAATACAGTGTCACCACGAGTGGCACCCAGAGATGCCACTAGTGCCAAAGTGTCGCGGCACCTCTTAAAATCCTGTGCCAGCTGCGCCACACCTCTTGAAATGCAGTGGCATCTGTAGTGGCACTTCCAGCAGCTACAAATTGAGCCTGGCCCTGCTATACAGTGGAGCAAAACTGTTTATTCCACTATTACATAGTGGTGCTCAGGAAATGTCACTCAGGAATTTAAGTTGTAGGTTACCTAGAGAAACAATGAGTTATACAAACATGTAGCATGGGGTCAAATGCACTTTATTGTACACTGTGTTAAGAATGTTTGAATATAAAAATGTGATCTGGATGTGAATGGCAGTGCACTGTGCAGTTTCTGTTCTTTACAACATATGTTTTTCAGTTCCAGGCTGTATCATTCACTGCTACGCAGCCCCGGCACTCAGGGCCCATAACAGTATCAAAGGTTTTTTTAAGAGAAGGAGGTTTTGTTGAAAGGATTTAGTTTTTTTTGTCAGACCTCTGTTCCACACTCCAGTCCAGGTGGTGGCGCTAATGCACCTTTAAAAGCTGGATTGTCAACTGCCATTAAAAAGAAAGAAGACGATCTTTGAGATCAGGACACTAAAGAATCAACTTCTGAGCAGCAACGTGGCAGCGTAAAACACAGAATCAGAACATGAATTTAATCGATCAGGACCACTACAACAGCGGGATGAAGGTAGAGAAGCAAGACTTGGAATATATCGACCAGGACAACTATGAAACCGGAATAAAAGAGGAGGAAGAGGGTCCAGGATTTGTCAACCAGGACCACTATAAAGTCGAAATAAAAGAGGAGGAAGAAGATCCAGGATTCGTCAACCAGGACCACTATAAAACCGAAATAAAAGAGGAGGAAGAGGATCTAGGATTCGTCAACCAGGACTACTATAAAACCGAAATAAAAGGGGAGGAAGAGGACCCGGGATTCGTCAACCAGGACGGCCACATGTGCGGAATAAAGGAGGAGAAACAGCAGCCAGACTCTGTCTACTACAACCACAAGAAAACCGAAATTAAAGAGGGGGATCAGGACCTGGAATTTATTGACCACGACCAGTGGAAAAGCGGAATAAAAGAGGAGAATCAAGATCAAGATTTCACCGGCCCGGACCACAGAAGCAACGACCCCGCCAACAGGAATGAGGAGGTCAGTGTTCAGGACTTAATGGATAGAAAAGGTTTCATAAAGAGGCCGGAGTCAGTAATCTAATTTTAGTTCAATTCTGGAAGCATCTAAAATCCAGTCTTTATGTTTATGTATTTCCGGGTGTGTACTTTCCTGGTTTCACCCAGTACTGAATAAAATAGCTTAGAAGTAGGTCTGAGCCATTACCCAGCTAGTTTACTAAGGATGAGTGTTGCTACTCTGATATGCTACTGTTAGGTAAATTCTTTAACAAATAGACTCAGAGGACGAACTTCGGTAAGATTATATAGAAGTTTTACTTGCAAGGAGTAACAGTCACACCGCACCTTAAAGGTAAAGGCAAATTTATTTGTATAGCACCTTTCATACACTATGCAATTCAAAGTGCTTAGTACAAGCTGCAGGAGGGTCACTGGCTGCTTGCAGCCCAACGCATCAGTTTTCATGGTAGCCTAACACAAAAAAGTGATTTCTCACAGAAAGACATCTGGGCCCTTAACAGATAGTCAACCAGATTTTTCGGTGGCTGTTTCTGAAAATCAAAATTTGGGTAAGAGAAAAATTAATTTATACCTAAGAGACATTCTTTAATTTCAAACTTAAGCTAGTGCTTTAAATATGGTGCTGCATGGTTGTGTCCTCTGTTTACAAATGAAAGATGATAAAAGTTAAAAGTAATGTTAATACTAAGAAAAGCTATTGCAAGCATACATTTTAAGAAAAATTGTTTTAGAAATAAATGACAAAATATGTGCATGAGGCACAACACAACATTACAACTTTGGAATGAAATAGAACTTCAAGGAAACAGTTTTCATAAATGTGGTTTTACATTGTTCTATCATGTCATTTCATATCTTATCCATTTTGCTATTTTATTCTTCTTTTTTACAAATAGAAAAGAAAAGGAGTCACCAAGACCTTCACAACATTGCAGAGTTTAAAGATTAATCAACGTGTTCGCACTGCAAAGAAAATGTACGGCTGCAAGCTATGTGGAAAAACCTTCTTACAGTTAGGCAACCTGAAAACACATCAGCATATTCACTCTGGAGAGAAGCCTTATAGCTGTGACCAGTGTGGAAAATCCTTCTCAGCGGTATGCTACCTGAAAACACATCAGCGTATTCACTGTGGAGAGAAGTCATACAGCTGTGACCAGTGTGGAAAGTCCTTCTCCCACCTAGCCCACCTGAAAAGCCATCAGCGTATTCACTCTGGAGAGAAGCCATACAGCTGTGACCAGTGTGGAAAGTCCTTCTCACATTTAAGCAACCTGAAAAGTCATCGGCGTATTCACTCTGGAGAGAAGCCATACTGCTGTTACCAGTGTGGAAAAGCCTTCTCCCAGTCAAGCTCCCTGAAATTACATCAGCGTATTCACACTGGAGAGAAGCCATACAGCTGTGACCAGTGTGGAAAAGCCTTCTCACGGTCAGGCTCCCTGAAATTACATCAGCGTATTCACTCTGGAGAGACGCCGTACAGCTGTGAACAGTGTGGAAAAGCCTTCACAGAGTTAGGCCACCTCAGAAGTCATCAGTGTATTGTGGGGGTTTCACACCATGTCAAAGGGTCACTTGGATATATTGACTTAAACCAATGTGGGGGTTCTACACCATGTCAAACGATCACTTGGATATATTTACTTAACCCATGCATGGTATATAGTTTTTAGTGTTTTTTTTTGGTTTAGTGTTTGAGGGTTTAGTGGGTTGTAAATAACTGCCAAAAATTTTTCTTTGCTGGTAAAAAGGCTGAAAGTAGGTACCTGAACAAACATGTTGGCTCTGTTCAAGATTAGTCCACCCTTTTTTTTTTTTTTTGTCAAAGATATATAAACCTGATTACTGTAACACAAAGGTCAGAGAACGCTATCAGAAGTCTTCTCTCAATGCGCATGAAATTAAACCTGAAATGATTCATCACACTTGTTTGTTTCTGAGAATTAGCAACTCTTAACCTACAGAACTTTCTACCACAGTATTCAATCGGGATAGAAGCCATACTGGTGCAACCAATGTGGAAAAGCCTTCACGGAGTTAGGCCTCCTCAAAAGTCATCAGTGTATTCACTCTGGAGTGAAGCCATACTGGTGTGATCAATATGGAAAAACTCTCATTAGTTCAAGTGCTCTAACAGTCCATCAGCACATTCACACCAAGAAGAAATGTTGAAACTGACCACTATGGTTGAAGTCTATATCAGAAAGCCTAAGGACCCACCAAGACATTACACTGCTGTAAACAGAACATGTCCACAGGACCAAAACCCTTGAAAATGTCCAGCATTTTGATAGTCAAGGGCCTCTTAATTGCTGGTGGAAACTGTGGGAGATAGGTCTAAGACTGGCTTTTGTCTTTGTTTTTCTATAGCTATGAAATAGAGGCTGTGTCTTAGCAGGTAGAGCAGGTCACCTATAAATACAGTGTTGCTGATTCAATCCCTGGCTTCACTAGTCCACATATTTTAGTGTCTTTGGGCAAGAAAATCCAACCCAAGTTGCCCCTGGTGGCAGTTCCATCAGTGTGTGAGTGGATGGGCGAATGAGCAAAGTGTAAAAGTGCTTTGAGTGGACTTGAGTATAGAAAAACACTCTACAATGTAGTGAAATTAAATGTATATGTATTGAAAATTGTGTTTATTATGTCTGGTTTATGAATTATAAATATCATAAACCATCTTCATAATTTTGGAACACCAGATCCTTTGATGGCAGATCAATCAGTTAATTAATCAGCACTACACAATATCAGTCTAAAATCGGAGTGAGAGTTCCCTGATTCAGTGACGTATTTACTGTGTGAAATAACATAGATGATGCCAGTCACAGATGCTTTTTAAGATTTATTCAACTATTAAATGGTAGATACATGCTATTTACATAGGGGGAAACAGGGAGAACTGGTCAGAAAAACTAGATGAATTAACAAATAAAACATTGTAACAGTATAACCGTAGGTTATATGCAGAGGTGAAAAAGAAATCTTGAAATCAATTCATGTTCTGTGTTAGTCTGAGGTCTAAACAGCAGTTTAGGAGGAAGCTGTAAGTATCTACAGAGACCAACTGAGATGTTGAGTGTGAGACAACCAGCACAGCCATGGTTTACTTGTCTGACCTCAGGTTTACTGAGGCTCAGTCTGTTCCACTGTGTGCTGGTCGAACTGCAGTCTGCCTGCAGGTGGCAGTTGCCTGGTGGCAGTTCCGTCAGTGTGTGAGTAGATTGGGAAATGGGCAAAATGTAAAAGTGCTTTGAGTGGACTTGAGTGTAGAAAAACACTCCACAAGTATAAGACCATTTACCAACTTGTTATTTTTTAACTTAGACTCATTATCACTAATGTTTGATAAATGCCTTTAATCTAATGAAAAGAAGTTTAGTTAATGTAGTGTTTTATTACCTTTGAATGCTGTGACATGCAAACATTTGTGATATTTTCTAAACTTTTATTCTTACTTTACATTGTATAATTATTTACTATTGTAAGTTTTATCTAGTGTATTACTCTGTTTTAATTCTTGCTCTGATCTGAAGTGTTAATTGATGATGTGATCATAATGGATTAAGTCACTTGTTAAACTGGTGGTGATTGGTCAGTTTGTCTTAAATAGTTATTTAGGTCATGGATGGCGTATTAGAAATTCACTGAAATGCTCAAAGGTGAAATGTGGTGTAAAAATCCCACTCTGACATGATCTTCCTCACTTGATGTAGCTGGATGTCAGTAAGTGTGTGAATAAAACTCAGAAAGACATTTCTCTGGTGTGTCAGTCTTTATTAACAGAAACTGCCTCTACAGTTTTACTAATAGAAAATTAGTTTTAGAACCCTGGTGTTTTGGGGTTCATAAAGTATTTATACATTCCTGCTACTTTCTTAGCTAAACATGTCATCGCTGGTCAGATTGGGGAAGGGTCCAGAGAAAACTACGAGTCCGACATTAATTTAGCGAAGTTACACACCGACTCAACATTAATTTTAGTGACCACCGATTGGCGTAATCGGGTGTCATTGCTGCCGACGTGAATAACAATTTTTCCGTATTTACGATTAGCCTTAGCCAGCAGCTTCAGCTTTGACTCGATGCCGCCCGCTCTGGCCCCAGGAATACATTTGACTATGGTCGCTGGCGTCTCTATTTTCACGTTTCTGACTATGGAATCCCCAATTATCAGAGTCGGTTTCTCAGCGGGTGTGTCGCTGAGTGGGGAAAATCTATTAGAAACGTGATCTTCGCCTCCAAGGCTAACAGAACCTTATACTTATTACAGGTATCATTATCGCTAAAGGAGGCAGAGGAATAACTAAACATGTGGCACACCGAGCAGGAAAGAGAGAGAGAGGGAGAGGCCATGTTAGCTAAGCTAACTAGCTAGCTAAGCTAACCGGTAGGCTAACGAGCACTAAGTCAGGAAATAGCAATAAATACCGGTCAAAATAGAAAGATACTTGACTAGTACCGGAATGTAGCAGTTAATGAATTGTTTAGAGTTTAGTTGGTTTTTATGTGTGTTAAGCTATAGCTAGTCTGTAGATGAACTATACAACACACACAACACGACACGCTTGCAAGAGAAAGTGATTCGCTTACTCGGAGAGCAACACACTCCGCAGATCGTCTAGAAACACAAATAAAGCCACAGAGATCTTGAAGCATATGTGTTTTGTAGCTCCTGCTGCTTTCTGGTCTGAGAAAAAAACTATCCTTTCAACAGTAGCTATTTCTCTTACAAAAATCTATTATATATTTATAAGTTATAAGTCATGTTTTATCTTCCTAATTTATTGTGTTGTTCAATATTTTCACCTGTGTTCAATTGTCTCCTGTGTGTATATACACTAGCCCTGTTCTTTTGTTCTCCACTAGATCATCATCAAACAGTGTTTTTGCTCAACATATATTAAAATATCTTTAGTTAAATTATTACATTTTTACTGATTGTATGTTCAGGGTTGTGTTTTATTTGTGTTTACCTTTTTTATTTATTTATTTATTTATTTGTCAACTTGTGACAAGATGTAACCACTCAGTCACAACAGCTTGCCTGTATGACAGTTGATTTTGACAGTGAAAAAAAAAATCAATTTATTGATTCATAAATTTTATCAATTTATTTCCTGGCACATAAGTGCAGGTTAAGTGTGTTGATTGGTATGTAAACTGTGCAGAACTGCTGAGAAGGTTTAGAAAGTAATATGTCCTTTTATTATTGTGGAAAATCTACAGCGGAGAACCTAAATTGTGTATGAACAACAGATATCATGGCTGTACTAGCTACAAAAACCGAGATCTAGGGTACACATTAGAATTAGGTTAAGGTCAAGTTTAGTTCATTTAGTTAAGGTTAATTTTTTTTTTTTTTCCAGTGCATCAGTTTGCTTCTTTCTCAGAATTTTGAGTTTTTTTCTTAGATTTGATTCCATCAGATGTGCTCCACTGATGCTTCAATGTCCATGCAGGTGCAGCCCTACAGGTGCCAAACCAATGTGGCAGCAAATGCAAATAAATATAAAAAGCTTCTTCAAACAGGTAGATATTATTATTGAATTATTTATCATTACATATCACAGAGCAATGCTGAATGTGGTAATGAAGAAGAAGAAGAAGTACTTTATTAATCCCCAAGGGGAAATTAAGTTGTTACAGCAGTTATTAAATTTTTAGTGCTCCAAGAGGAGCCATCCATCCATCCATCTACATCCACATCCACTGCCCAACTATCCACTGTAAGATTGTCTCCTGTTAAATAACTTGCAATAATACAAAGTGGTTATGGCCTATGAACATCATTCTTATTGTGTTCTGCTAGCTCCCAGTGAAACAACTGTACAAAGTATATTTGGAACAAGTTAATGGTGGGCAAGGTGATATGGTGCTTGTAAGGGACCAATCTGGCACAGACGAGGACACAGGCAAAAATATCCGAAAAAAAATGGGTTTTTATTTCCCCAAAAAGAAATAGACAAAATAACTTAACTTTATAATCATAATATGAGCTCTTAAAACCGGTCAAAGAAGCCAAACTGAACTCAGGCTAAATCAATAAAAAAAAAAATGACACCACTGTGCAAACTAACTAAAGACAAACTGACCCACAGACTGAACACAGAAGGAGATATATATAGTGGCTGATCAGACCACTAAACACACACAGGGGGATAACAAAGACACAAACTACCACTAAACTACAAATACCAAATAAATATTAAATTAATCTTAATCCCAATATCACCAATGAAATATTAACCCAACAAATATCTGAAACTTCTAACATAACTTATACAAATAAACAAAACCTCCAAACAAATTTCCCAACTTCCCCTACAAGGTGGCCAGCACATAGTACAGTTCAATTGGCCCCTTCCTCTATTTAAGTGTTTTATTTCCTGGAGTCCATCCTTTGCCTGAGGCCTGCCAGAACATCCCTCCAGGAGCAGCACCAACCACCATCGGCATCCCAGCACTGGTAACTCAAAGAAATAATGATTAGTACATATGCTTAAAGAGTAACAAGAGTAATTATTTTATATTTCTCTAATGTAAAATAAATTGAAATTAACTTAAACTAAAGAAACTCAGATGTGTAGTGCTTGAGGATTACCGACATTAGTCTCAGCTGTGGGTGGCCACGGGGCGGCCATCACATGGGTTTGGATAAGAATCGAACTTTGAAATGGCATTCAAATACCTAAAGTCGATACAAAATCTTATTGTCCCATCTTTTTTAGGTACTAACACCACTGGATTACACCACTCACTCTTTGAAGGTTGGATGATTCCCAGGGATGGCATGAAATCCACCTCCTTCCTCAAAGGTATTAGGAGACGCTCAGGAATCCGATAACTCACGCGCCTCACAGCTGCATTTTCTTTCAAACAATATCATGTTCTACAAGATTAGTACGGCCCGGGTACTCTTGAAACATATCACAGTCAATCATTGACTTTACCTCAAACTGCTGATCATCAAAAAGATGACTCAAGTCCGGATCTGAGGTTCTTGGTGTAGGAAGGTATTCATCATCCATTTCCTCCTCCTCCTTCACTCCTTGGATCAGCATCACCTCTGCCTTTCCTCTAGTCCTTGGAACCCATTCCTTAAGCAGATTCACATGAAGCACACGACTGGACCGCTTACCTCCTGGAGTAAGAGACCTGGTAAGTTGTAGCTCCAAGTTTCCTTTCCACTACAAAAGGCCCCTGCCACCTTGCCAGCAGCTTACTGTCATTGGTTGGTAGCATAACCAAAACTTTTTGACCAGGGTCAAAGCTTCTCTGTCGGGCTGCTCGATCGTATCATGTCTTCTGTTGCTGCTGGGCCTCCATCATAAGTACTTTGGCCAATTCACTCATTTTTTGCAACTTTTCTCTCATCTGAAGGACATAAGAAATTATGTTAATAGGCCCCTCCCTTCCCTGATCGCCTTCCCAGGCTTCTCTCAGCAAGGTCAAAGGTCCCCTTACTTCATGACCATAAAGCAGTTCAAAGGGGGAAAACGCAGTCGAAGCCTGAGGGACTTCCCTATAGGCAAAGAGCAGGTAAGGGAGCCAATGATCCCAATCAGATCCAGTATCATTTACAAACGTACAGAGCATTTGCATGAGAGTCTGGTTGAAACGCTCAGTTAGTTCATCCGCCTGTGGTTGGTAAGGAGTAGTCCACACACACTCTTGATGCCCAAGAATTGGTAGACCTGCTTCAGCAATGTACACATAAAATTACTACCTTGGTCTGTTAAGATTTCCTGGGGGAAACCCACCCTTGAAAAAAATTGCACCGAGGAAAATGCCACAACTCTTGCTTTAACAGATTTGAGGGGAAACACTTCTGGGTATTTGGTAGCATAGTAAACAATAACCAACATATACTGATTTCCTGTTTTGCTTTTTTCCCCACAGGGCCGACAATGTCCATCCCCAAACGTTCAAAAGGGGTACTCACAATTGGTAGAGGTTGTAATGGAGCTCTAGTGGGGCCTCTGATAGACATTTTCTGACACTCAGGGCAACTTTTACAAAACTGAGCCACATCAGAATTCAAACCAGGCCAGTAGAAATGACGTTTTATACGAGCAGTGGTCTTATGTTTCCCTAGGTGGCCAGCCCAAGCAATAGAGTGACCCAAGGCAAGTATTATGTCTCGATCTACCTCAGGAACCACTAACCGCTTACTCTGGCCATGCTGGTGATAGTGGATCCCCCCTTCTGCAAGAAGTACTCTTCATTGCCTGGCTCACATCCTGCTTCTTCCTGCCTAGCTCCCAACAAATAAGGGGACAAAGTTGGATCATTTTTCTGCATTTGAATTATATCAGCCGGCAACTGAAAGCCTAGAGGCATGTCTGGAATAGCCTCACCTGGTGGATCTACCACTGTGTTTTTAAACTTCTCTTGCCTTCGCTGGTTTGTGACTTTCGAGGATTCCCCGGAAGTGTCTCTAGCTCTGCAGCATAAAAAGGCAAGACACTAAGAGTTGGAGAGGGCTCTTCTCTCTTTGCTTGTGCCCTAGTCACAGCCACTATACAGTTCCTTTCTTTGCCCAATAAGTCAACAAGGACTGGCAGGTCATGCCCCAAAACCACTGGAAAGGGCAAGTTATCAGCCACCACAACATTTAGCAAGTATGGCTGTCCTTGTACTTCAATGTAGAGATCAGCACTGGAATAAGGCTTCTCGTCACCATGCAAACAGCAAATTGAAATAGTCTCTAGAGTACAAACGATATTAGCTGGTACGTACCGTCTGTGTACAAGGGTCTGAGAGCTGCCAGTATCCAGCACGGCTCTAAGATTCTGTCCATTGATTTTCACATTTGTCATTTTCATGGACTGTTTATTTTGAGCTCAAAGTTCTGTCATGGAACAAAACACATCTGTGTAAGCTTAACAGGGTTTCTTGGGCATGACGGTTTAATGTGCCCTTCCTGTCCACATAGATGACAAATAAGTATTTTACCAGAGGGTCTTAATGGTTTAGCTTGTTCCTCCTTTACAGGAGCCTTACCCACAGCTGGCATTGACTTCGGATGGTATGAAGGAAGTGTCGGCCTGCGGGCATCCTTACCAACCTTCCAGGCTGTATTGCTCCATGGCTGGTTTCTTTTTCGGGCCGCTACAAACACTTCAACCAGGACGGCTGCTTCAGCTGCAGATTTAGGTCCATGTTCTTTAATCCAGACCTGAAGCTCAGGGGACAGCATTCTTAAATATTGCTCCATGATAATGATTTCACCAATTTCTTGAAAAGTTTTACCTTTAGGTTGTATCCATTTACCATACAGCTCTTTAAGCCTCACATAGAGTTCCTTGGGGCTCTCCCCAGGTCCAACCTCTAAAGAGCGAAATCTCTGCCAATAGGACTCAGGATTAATGTCATATTTTTGCAGAATAGCTGTTTTCACCTTTTCATAGTCCGTAGAATCATCCACATCCATATTAACATAGGCACTTCTAGCCTTGCCAGTGAGCAAGGGTATTAGATGAAAAACCCAGTCCGCTTTTATCCACCGACATGCTGTTGCCATCAATTCAAATGTAACAAGAAAATGTTCAACATCATCAGTTTCTGTCAGTTTTTTTAATCTTGGATCAGGAAAAACTTGTAACTGACCTGAGGTTGCATGGGCTGTCTGGGTGATCTCAGGAGTACAGGTAGGTGTAACTTGGGCCTGTGAGGGAAAATCATCCAAACCAACAGTCTCTACGGGATCAGGTACTGGTGAGGTGAGCTCTGGAACAGGGGAAGTGCGGGCCTGTACCTCCATCTGCAAAAAATTGATGTAGTACCTTGAACCGATGCTCCTGTCGTGTGTTTTCCTCTTTCAGTCGCATCTCCCGGGCCTCCTGCTGCCCCATGAAGGCCTGGAGTATACCAGCCAAATCCTTCAATGTTGGCTCCCTCGCGTCCTCACACTCAGCACCAGGAGCCACTCTCGGAATCCCAGTCTCCAGCTCCTCGTCATGGACCACTTGGTCTCCCTATCCAGTACACACATCTCTATTCTCTGCCCGACTTCTTGCACCTCTTCCTCCCTGTTGCACAAAAAAAATTTTTTTGTAGAGACACAGCTGGAGAGGGTAAAGGAAGAGGGAAAAAAAAACTGTGTCCTCAACCTACAGATCCCACCACTGCCACCAAACTGTAAGGGACCGAGCCGGCACACACGAGGACACAGGCAAAAATATCCGAAAAAAAATGGGTTTTTATTTCCCCAAAAAGAAATAGACAAAATAACTTAACTTTATAATCATAATATGAGCTCTTAAAACCAGTCAAAGAAACCAAACTGAACTCAGGCTAAATCAATTTAAAAAAATGACACCACTGTGCAAACTAACTAAAGACAAACTGACCCAGACTGAACACAGAAGGAGATATATATAGTGGCTGATCAGACCACTAAACACACACAGGGGGATAACAAAGACACAAACTACCACTAAACTACAAATACCAAATAATTATTAAATTAATCTTAATCCCAATATCACCAATGAAATATTAACCCAACAAATATCTGGAACTTCTAACATAACTTATACAAATAAACAAAACCTCCAAAACAAATTTCCTAACTTCCCCTCCAAGGTGGCCAGCACATAGTACAGTCCAATTGGCACTTCCTCTATTTAAATGTTTTATTTCCTGAAGTGCATCCTTCACCTGAGGCCTGCCAGAACGTTCCTCCAGGAACAGCACCAACCATCATCGGCATCCCAGCACTGGTAACTGCGTTAATAAAACAAAACACCAATCTCAGCGAATACTTGGCTCATAAAAATAAGAATTATATGGCTAGAAAGCTTGAGATGTTTTCTTTTGAGTGAAACAATTCAAGTCAAAAACAAATCATCACTTTTTATTTAATCCGTATGAACGTCCGTTTTCTCCTGTCTCAACTCATTACAGGTAATGCGGTCCCGCCTTGTACACTGTCCACTGTTCACATGTAAATAATCTCAGGTGAACCAGGTAAATATGTGCACGCCCCCGAGAAATGACACAAAATATCAAACTTCATCATAGAATTTACTCACTTTTGGGCTCAACCCGCTCCACTTTTTTTACTGCGCGTTTGGATTATGGCACGTTATGCACGTGAAGCGGCGCTCCTTACATTCCACACAGAGACAAATAGTTTAGCTTGTCCTCAGAGTAAAAACACTGATTTTAACTCAAATGAGGATCGTTTGGCTCCTCATTGTGTTGTATTGTGCTGCACTAATCCGTCCCATCTACATTGACTGAAAGGCTCATTATGCGCGGCTTTGTCTGGTCGTTCAGTGCGTCTTTTGTCTTCTCAGGTAAATCACATGACTATTCATCCTCAGACACACCCTCTTGCATATGGCCTTTCTGGACAAAAAGTGTCTTAGAAAATTTAAATCAGTGTATTGTTTACTGTGAATGTGTGAACAAGATGACATTCACAGCACTCTGAAGTAAGCTCTTTAGCCTACAACATGCTGGTCTCCAAAGTCTTGTGAACCAATGTTCTGTTTGTGTTTTATGGTCTTATTTCAGTGAGTAAAAAATTGTAGTTTTTCACTAACCATGCATAAACACTTTTTTCTCAAAAACACAATAATGTATAAACTTGAAGCTCACATATTATTGTAGCCAATTTTGTGCTGATTACAGTGTTATCAGACTTTAGACATTAATATGTTTAAAAAACACTGAAAAAGCACAAATGTCAGGACATGTCACAATTTGTCCAGGCCCCAAAAACCCCCTCAGACCCCAGAGGGTTATTAAGCTTGCTATTTGGTTGACAGCATAAAGAGGTAGACAAGATCAAGACAGCAGAAAAAGCACTGGGCATAAGGTCCTGTACAAATGTCACATTCTGCACAGGACCTGAGCACCCCTAAAAGTCTGATTCTAGAACCACCCCTGTCAAGTAGTATTGAAATTATTCACAAATGCACAAATGCTCAAAAAAGCACAAATGTCAGGACATGTCAAAATTTGTCCAGAGTAGTATATATAATGGTTTATGTGGCGGGGGCTATTAAGGGGGGTCACTTTTTATGGCCGTTATTTATGACAGTCATAAAGATAATAAACCATAAAATCGTCGTCATGCTCTCCACCCACCGGGGCGGCGCGATTTTCCTATTGGTCATGACGTTACTCATGGGATGTGTCAGTTACGTTGTATAAATGTAGGTGTATGCGGGTCATTCAGTATGATTTTATCTAAGTTCGACATCGAGCAACCATGGGCAGCAGCGGAATCTCTAGTGATGTCGTTATCAGGGGCGGATGCGGCGGTGGGCACGTCGCCGGAAACGGCGGGCGTGTCGACGGAAACAGTGACAGCGCGCATGCGTCGTGTGACCTAGGTACGTGTCCCGCGATCATTCCTGGCGCGCCAATCAAACGTCGTAGAAGGCATGTGTCTGACGATGCTGCAGGCCCCCGCGTTTGGCTGTACGAGGGTTCGCTAGGGTATGTTTACGAGTTTAAATATAGTGAGGGGAGGGTCGTGTTTCTCGGGGAAAATGTGTGTACCGGGGAGTGGTGGGGTCAGGGAGGGTCGCGGGCTATGACTGTGGAGGACTGGATGATATTTCGCACTGAGATATGTACCGATCTCAACCACCGAGGCGCTGAGAACGATACTTATGTCATACAGTGGGCCAGTCCTGACAGTCAGCAGTTATTCAGGGTATTCGCCAATCGTTTTGATGCGCACGCGTCAGATTTCATTCTGATAAGAGTGTGTGATGACAGAGAGCAAATCGTATCGTGGCGTAATCATACAGAGTGGGACATACACCCCTATCCGGTGTGGTCTGCCGACAATATCTCATGGTTTAAGGACTTCTGTTTTATCCAGTGGGCTGACTGGTGGGGCCTGCAAGATGTGTTCGCCAAGATTGACAATGCAATCAGCGAGGACGAGGGTATCTCAGATGCTAGTGGGGTTAGGAGATGCTTGCTTTATGATGACGTGGAATTTCCTGAGGAAATGTGTCTCTCGCCTGCTGAGCAAGGTGCGACCCAGAGCCTGTGAGACAGGACGGTAAGAATCTGCAGACCTATGCGGGGGTCAGGTGTGTGTTTGTGTGTGTGTGTGTGTGTGTGTGGTCAATAGTGTTTAACGTTGTATTTCATATTTCTAAAAAATAGAGATTGACGGGCCCATGACTCTGGAGGCGGAGCAGGAATTGTATCGCTGGATTCACCCAACATCAACGCCGCGCCCCAGAGATGAAGAGGAGTCAGCGGCCTTTGTAAAGATGATGGAGAATGGAGTAACGCATTTGCTGTACAGAGCGTTAGCTCAATGCTGGATCGACCGGCAGAAATGGTGCCGGGCCTGCGAGGTTGACTGTCTGTCCCAGGAAAACCACGAGTGTCTTTACGGGTTCCCTGCAGAATTCATGGAGCGTCGTTTTGACTTTCTTATGGAGAGGTTGTGGTCGGCCCGCTTCATTCCTGCTCTCTCAGCATACCTGCGCAAGAATGGCATGGCTGTCGAAAACGCCAGGATCGCAGGGGCTGCTGAAGTTATTCTGCAAAACCAAAAGACCTCAGAGAAACGCATCAAACCTGAAGAAGTCTGGGGCTTCAAGAATTTTGCTGAAATTGAAAATCTGTCAGTCCTCGTGGACACCTGGGCAGCAGGGGTAGTGTGAAAACAGCATTGTACCAAGTCTATCCGTTGTTATTGTGTTTTTTCATTAAACGCCACTGTATTCATTAAACGCCACTGTATTCATTAAATATCTGTTTTTTCATTAAACGCCACGGTATTCATTAAATATCTGTGAAGCTCTCCATCATTATATGTTTTGATGTTTGTTCATTCATTCTTTCATTATGGTATGCATGTTTTATCATATAACACTCTGATATTTGTGAAGCTCTCCATCATTAATCACAGCTGTATTCATTAAACGCTACTGTATTCAATCATTAACACTGTGTGTGTACCATGCTGATGATTGTGAATAAAAAACATGAGCATTGAAAAGAAACTAGTCATTATTTTACACGATGGAGGGGGTGATGCACAGAATTTATCATGATCCATCCCACCCCGGTGGACTATCAGGCATTAATAAGCTGCGCAATGCAGTTAGAGTAGACGTAGGGGCTAATCCTGCATTATCTGATGTCAAAAAATATTTATGGGGACAAGATGCTTACACTTTACACGCACCCAGCAGGAAAAATTTCCCCAGGCGACGAGTGTTGGTGGGGGGGATAGACCGTCAGCATCAGTGCGATCTTGTAGACATGAGCGAATATGCATCAGAAAACGATAAAGTGCGCTATCTATTAATGTGCATCGATGTATTTTCAAAATATGCCTGGGTTCGGTGTCTAACATCAAAGAGCGGGCCTGTTGTAGCTGACGCATATAAGAGCATACTCGATGAAGGACGAGTGCCACTTAGGCTGCAGACTGACCATGGGACAGAGTTTCACAACAGACACTTTAAACAGTTGTTGAAAAAGCACAACATTGTACTTTTCTCTACATATAACGAAACTAAAGCCAGCGTCGTGGAGAGGTTTAACAGAACGTTTAAAGGGCGGATGTGGCGTTATTTAACAGATGTTAATTCACGAAGATATATTGATAAAATAGACGATCTGGTGCGGGCATATAACTCGGCATATCACAGGTCAATTAAAAGATCCCCAGTATCTGTGAATAGAGAAAATGAGAAAGAGGTGATCAAGACGCTGTACAGGACCAAGGATGAAATCCACCCACAGCCATTCAAATTTGAGATAGGCGACACAGTAAGGATTTTAAAACATAGAGGGGCGTTCAGAAAGGGGTACCATCAGACATTCACAGATGAAATTTTCACTATAAAAGGACGCCGGCTGACAACCCCCACTGTTTACAGACTTCAGGATTTATCTGGCGAGTCTGTGAAAGGGGGGTTTTATCAGGAGGAGCTGCAGCCGGTGATTGTAGATCCAGACAAACCCTATAAGATAGAGGAAATAAGAGCCAGACGCCGTGGCAAGTTTCTAGTAAAATGGCTCGGATGGCCCGAGAAATTTAACACCTGGGTGGATGGCAGAGATATCCAGAACATCTGAGAGAGAGATAAGCACCATAGGACAGTACGGTCACGCTGTAATCAAGAGCGCCCCGGCGCCATCACCCTACAGCACTGTCAACTATCAAAACCTGGGGTGGATTAACACCTACTGTGATCAGAGGCTTGAAGGATCAAAAGGAACATTTGTAAACAGTAGAGTGTCAGCATGGAGAAGCGTCGGGCTGCAAGCTTCCATGTAACTCTCCCAAGTAACGCATCGACAAAATTATATCCCAACAACAAGATTTGGTGTTACAGGGTACACTTAGCCAAGGCAATACGACACGTATGAAGTGGGGCTTTCAGAAATACAGTACCCCGCGACGTGGCGCAGCTTCCCCAAAGATGACGCATCTATTTTGATAAAAGCACCAAGAACCGGGAAGGAAAACATGATCACAATTCCTGTAGGACATTATGACAGTGTGGACAGAATAGCACAAGAATTCAACAACGCGTGTGCGCTAGACGCAGGCACTATGTTTATAAAAATGCGCTACAATCAGATTTCACACAGAGTCCAAATATCTGGTGCTGAAGGGCTGGTGCTGAAATTTAAAGGCCGGCTTGCTAGGATACTGGGGTTTGATCCGGATGAAGCAGCCCATAGTATCCCGACCTGGGCGAGATTATTCACAGCACCACACCCTGCGGATATCCATGCAGGATTGTATAATATCTTTGTATATTCAGATATTATCGAACATCAGCTGGTGGGTGACACGTGTGCCCCATTACTCTGATGCGTTAATATAACAGCGGAGAAACGAGGGAAAATACACACAGTCCACTTTGACAAGCCAGACAATACACGCCTCGCCAAACACCGGATCGATTGCATAGAGCTGTCGTTGAAAAACGACCAGGACGAACACGTCCCATTTCTCTTTGGAAAGGTTATCGTGAAATTACATTTCCGCCCTGTGAGACCATGATGAGGTGCCCATACACGCCCGATAACGGTGACAGGCTGCTGAGATATTATCAGAATCAGGCCGGTGGAGAGCTGCACGGGTTCGCGGGGGCCCACACCCAATACGGGAACGGGCTCGGCGGATTATTCCGGAACCTGTTTAGATGGGCGGTTCCGCTGCTCAGAAAACGGTTAACCTCGCAAAGCCACATTTAAAATCAGCAGCGGCTAATATTGCAGGAGATGTAATGAGTAATATTTCACGCAAGCTGATGAATGGGAAGCAGGAGGGGGGAGGTGTTGCTGTGTATACCCCACGAGCCTTAAACGACCTCCTGGGAGCCGGCTACAAACTCACAGTCAGAGCAAAAAGGCGCGTAAAACAGCTAGTGGCTCTGTCAGACGGGGCCCCAAACAACCAACACACACCCACCACAACCAACACCAAACACAACCACACCCAAAACACCACACCCCCAAAACCTACAAGCCCAACCAAACCACGAAACCACAACCCCCACCCCCCCCCCCCACCCAACCCCCTAAAACCAAACCCCCCAACCCACCAACCCCACCGCAAACACACACCCCAACACCAACACCCCCACCCAACCCCCACCCACACCACACCAAAAAACCACCCACCAACCACAACACACCCACAAAAAACCCCCCCACAACAAAAACCCAAAACACAACACAACACGCCCACCCCACTCACACAACCCAACACACACCCCATCAAGCCACCAAAACAACACCAAACAAACCCCCCAACACACAAACGCACCCCCCCCCCCCACCACCCACCCCCACAAACACCACCCACCACACACAAACACCCACCCACAAAACACCCACACCAAAAACACAACCAAAAACACACCCACCCACCAAACCCACACCCCCCACCCACCCAAACCACACAAAACACAACACCCCCACCAACACACACCCAACCACAACCAAAAAAACCACCAACAACACACAACCACACAACACACAACCCACAAACCAACAAAACAACAACAACCACCAAAAAACAAGCAACCACACACCCAAAAAACCAACACCAAAAAAACAAGACACCACCCCCCCACCCCGAAAAACACGCCGAAAAACAAACCACAAAACACCCACCCAAAAACACACACCAACCCCACACACCACCACCCCAGGAACCAACACCACACACCACCAACCCCGCCACAAAACACACCCCCAACCAACAAAAACCCCACCACCCCCCACCCAACAAACACCAAACAACAAAAACCAACAACCAACCACCCACCACAAACCCAAAACACAACACCACACACAACCACACAAAACCACAAACACACACCAACCACAACCACAAACCACCAAAAAACCAACCACCAACCCCCACCACACAAACAACCCAGCCCCACAGCCACCCAACAAACACCCACCCAAACCCAAAAACGCCAACCACCAACCCCAAAAAACACCAACAACACCAAAACCACACCCAAAAACAAAAAAACAACCAACCCACACAAACACCCCCCAACCCACCAAAAAAACCCCACCAACCAACCCCCCCACAACCATAAAAAAAACCGCACCAAACACACAAACAACACCCCCACAAACAAACAACAGAATCAACACCCCCAAACCCACCACCCAAAAAAAACCCCACCCACAACACCCCCCAAACACCAAAACCGAACCCCGCAAGCCCCAACCACCCACCCCACCACACGACACAAAACCAAACCAACAAAAACACAAACACAAAAACCACCACCACACACACCACTCCCAAAACCACCAACCCCACCCCCCCACCCCCACCAACCACAAGACCCCCAACACACCACCCCAACAACACACACACAAACATACCAAAAACACAAACCACAACACCACCAACCACCCCCCAAAACCACCCCACACCGCCCAAAAAACAAACAAAACACCCCCCCACCCAACAACAAACCCAACACCCCAAACACCCCACCCCCCCCACCAAACACCCCCACAAAAACAAACACAAAACACCACCACAACCACACCCCACCCCACACCCCAAAAGCCGAAACCACCACACACCACCCCACACAACCCCACCAGCCACCCAAACCACCACACCCACACCCAACAACCACAACCCAACCAACACAACAACCCCCAACCCACCCACCACACCAACACAAACCAACACCCCCACCCCCCCACAACACCCCCACCCACCACCAACAACACACACAACACACACCCCAGCCCCACCAACCCACCAAAAAACCCACCAAAAACCCAACCAAGACCCCCCAAAAAACCACCCCCAACCCACACAAACACAAACAACACCACCAAACACCAACACCACACCACAACACCCAAAACCACCCCGAACACCAACAAACCCCCCCCAAACGCACCACAAAACACAACCCCCACCAAGCCACGACACAACCACGCCCAACAACCCACAACCCGCACACACAAACACCCCCCCCACAACACCAAAACACCCCACACACAACCCAAACCCCCACAAACACCAAACCCACCCCAACCCCCCCCAACCCCACACCACCACACCCACCACAACCCAACAACACAAAAAACCCAAACCCCCACCCCCCCCCCCACCCCACAAAAACCCCAACCCCACCACACACCACCCACCCCCCCAACACACACCAACCACACCCCAACAAACCCACAAAACCAAAAAGAAAAGGCTCCAGCTGTCAGCGGCGCAGACGAGATCTAACAGACGAAGCGCGAGTAAGACATTATTTTAACATGTCGCTCATTCACAACCGGTCCGCTGAAGTGTAAAGACTGAGCGGATCTGTTCACGGTGCCATGTACACAAACGAGCATCGAAAAATATACATTCATTGAAATCCCCCCAGTCTCTGCGATCAACGACAACTCGCCTATTGATTTTTTCATCTCAACATTGGAAACGGTGTAGACGTGGGCTTTGTGAATTATCCAGGATGTACACTGTTTTCGCAGGTGGATGTGATGCTGGGTGACAGGTTAATCACCCAGGCATCAAATACATATCCTTATAGGGGTGTGATTGAATGCTTAATCAATTATGGCCGGGATACCCTGGAATCCCAGTTCAGCACCGCGCTATTTGTTAAGGACACCAGCGGCCACATGAATAATCATACCCTGGACGGTGAAAACAGGGGCTTAGGGGCCAGAGGCCGCTATACAGAAAACAGCAGGATTGTGGAATTAATTGCACCGGTGCATGTGGACCTGTTTTTTCAGGAAAAATTCCTGCTAAACGGACTCGACATTTCCATGAAATTCATAAGGGCGAAAGACGAATTCTGCCTGATGGCCGCGCCCAATACGCAATTCTGTGTTAAAATCCTGAGCGCCAGTCTTTTTGTGAAAAAGGTCACACTGTCACCTCAGGTAAAACTCGCACACAGCCGTGTGTTACAACACACAAATGCCAAATACAGCGTCGACAGAGTAGCGCTGAAAACACACTCGATTCCGCCCGGAACCCGGGTGTGCTGGCAGGACAATCTATATCTGGGTCAGATTCCTAAATTTGTCATCCTGGGTTTCGTCGACAATGAAGGGTTCACAGGGAGTTTCACCAGAAACCCATTTAATTTTGAACATATGGACCTAGAGTACCTGTGTCTCTATGCTGACGGCCAGGCCCACCCCGCTAAGGCGTTTCAGCCCCACTTCCCCCGGGGTCAGTACGTGCGTGAATATTACCAGCTAATCCAGACAACCGGGCGACATCTTAAAGACAGGCCGGAAGATTTTGGCCAGGGTTATGCGCTGTTCTGCTTTAACCTGGAGCCTGATGGCGGGAGTGGGGGAAATGTGTCTTTAATCAAAACCGGAAATGTCCGACTGGAAGTGAGATTCAGGACTCCCCTGGCACGCACCGTTAACTTAATCTGTTATGCAGTCTACGATTCAGTTATTGAAGTGTCAAACAGCAGACAGGTGTTGGTGGATTATTATTGAGACATGAACACTATCAAATTGACTGGTGCTGCTAAAAAGATAATTGGCGACAGAACCTATTTTGTGGGCGTGAAGCCCTGTGACCATCTGACCAGGCTCAAAATAACCAAACGCCCTGCCGCTCTGATTGTAAACACCGATCCTTCAACCTTACCCGGAGAGCACTGGATGGCCATATATCTGTCAAGTGGTCGGCAAGCATATTTTTTTGACAGCTTCGGACACGCCCCAGACAGATTCAATCCCCATATTGGTCGGTTTCTCCTGAAAAACGCCAGCAGAGTGCTTTATTCACGTAGTCAGGTTCAGGCGCCCTTCTCTGTGACCTGTGGGGAGCACTGTCTGTTTTTCCTGAGCCACGTCCAGAAAGGCATGAGCTACAGCAAGTTTATTAAAAAATATGGCTGCAACCTGGCTCGCAATGACCAGAGGGTCTCAAGCTTTGTCGCTGGAATTAGACCTGCATCTGTACACAACAAGTTTACATGTGTTCAATGTGTATTTCTGAGATGATAATAAATGATATTAAAGATAGTGTGTGTGTAATGAGCCAGTACACTGCATGTTTAAATGTATTCAATGTGTATTTCTGAGATGATAATAAATGATATGTTGTATATTGATTTGTGGTGTGTTTTTATTTTAACAATGAGATAAAATAAAGACCTTGTACACAGAAATACATTCAAAATGTTAGAAAATTTATTACAGGTCAGAAAATATTTCAAAAACACATACATACAGTAGGACAACAAATATTTCGTGAATACATTCACCAGGTCAGAAAATATTTCAAAAATACATTCACCATGTCAGAAAACATTTCAAAAATACATTCAACAGGTCAGGAAACATTTCAAAAAATACATTCAACAGATCAGAAAACATTTCAAAAATACATTCAACCTTACCCGGAGGTAAGGTTGAATTTCTAAATTCAGGAGGTAGTCATTTCTGGACTTGCTGCACCGACAAGATGGCGACCGACAAGATGGCGATCGACACAACCAGCCAGGCTCCTACAACGCCACCAACACCAAGAGCAACAACAACAACGCCAACACTACCTGACAATACCAACTCGGACAATGCCAATCTACTACTCCGTCTAGCAAACAATGAAATCACCAAATTAAAGCAGGAAATACGCCGCCTCTCTCACGATCTCCAACAGAAAGACTCCATACTGACTAGCTTCAGGGACGTTGCCCTCGAGCAGTCGAGGAAGATCTCCACACTTACCTTCACTCTCCAGGACACTGCCCCATGGGACCCGTCAACCTGTCCTCGACCCTCCTCCTCTTCTACACCATGTCTTCGGTCCTCCTGGACCGAGGTTGCGGTTCGTGGGCGGAAAAGATATCACCACGGGTCTCCGCGTCCCTCTCTAGACCTCTCCAATCCATTTGCACCTCTGTCTTCTGCCACCCCGGACCTACATACGGCCTCATCCGCTAACCACGTACCGGATCGTTCCGCTCCGGTTTCCCAACACCCCCGTCACCCGCCAATGTCGTTCAGCGCCGTCACCTGCTCTCGCTCCCCTCTGACGACACCCGCCGCCCCGCCTTAGTCCAAGTGCTCCTCGCGGAGCCCGTTGCCACGGCGGAAAACAGTCTCCATCCCGCTCAGCTACTACATCAGTGCGCCGTAGGATCCTTCGCGAGGCCGTGCTCAGGCACACTCACGGGCTCCCTAGCTACGGACCAACCGAACTGCCGCCTCCACCTTCCACCTCAGCACCCGATGTCACCGCCCCGCCTCCCCGCCAGTCAGCAAGACGACACGACTCAAACGGCCAACTACTGGCGTCTTCTCCACGCCCCCTTTTCCCCCCAACCACGTTAATCATCGGAGACTCAATTATAAGGAATGTACGCTTTTTCAACGCCACTACTCACTGTCTCCCTGGAGCTATGGCCTCTGACATCTTGGCCATGCTTCCTGGATTACTGCCAACACTTCCGTCTTCCATCTCTAGAGTGATTGTTCATATTGGAACTTGTGACACGTCACTCCACCGGTCTGAACTGACTAAAAAGGATTTTATCTCTCTCCTCCACCTCCTAAGCAACTGTGGTAAGACTATTTTCATGTCTGGTCCCATCCCCACGTTTGGAAGAGGCTCTGGCCGCTTCAGTAGAATCCTCAGTCTCAACACTTGGATCAAGTCTGTCTCCCTGTCCTACAATCTCCAATTCATTGACAACTTCAACCTCTTCTGGAACCGACCTGCCTTCTTTGCAGGAGATGGTCTGCATCCTAACCGCCTGGGCTCCCATATACTTTCCACCAACATTCAACATGCAGTTCACTGTACCCCACACACTAACACTGGACAATCTGTCATTCTGTCCCACATGCCTGACTATCTGACTCCATACTACCAATCCCCTCCATCTGGTCATCCTCCCGACCTCAGCCTAGAAAATCAGGTATACGCCAGATCAACCACTCTGTACTAGCTACATCCCCAGAAACATGGACTCGACACCTTTCCACAACACTCATTTTGGGCTTCTTAACGTTCGCTCCCTCTCTCAAAAAGCATCCCTCATCTTTGACATTATTCTTAAACACAATCTCGACATCCTGTGCTTAACTGAAACCTGGCAGCAGCCCAACGACTTCACTGAACTTAATCAATCTATTCCTCCTGGCTTCACATATCTCACCCATCCACGCCTCTCGGACGCGGTGGCGGCCTCGCCATACTGTACAACCTTAAATACAAAATATCCATCCACCCCACTATCACCTTCCAGTCCTTTGAAGCTCTCATAGCACGTATTCATGGTCACACACCAACCTTCTTGGCCACTATCTACCGCCCACCAAAACCTAACCCGACCTTCTTGGACGAACTGTCTGACCTCTTAGCTGACCTCATCTCTCTGTCAGCCAACATAATTCTTCTTGGTGATTTTAACATCCACTTCGACAATCCCAACACACCGCTACAAAGACCTAATTTCCTGTCTGGGACAGCTTTGGGCTCCAACAATACATCACCTCCCCAACACATTCTCTAGGCCACACCCTCGACTTAGTCTGCTGCTCTGGCGTCACAGTTGCAGTCATCTCTATACCCTCGACACCTTCTTCTCCAGACCACAAACTAGTCTGCTTTAACTCCAAACTACCTCTCTTCAAAACCCACCCTCTCCCGCACCATCACCTTCCGTAACTTAAAGACATCGACCTCCCCTCCTTCACTGCTGCTCTCAACAACCTTTCATGTATAATCTAATACACACGTCCCTCTCCAACATGTTATCCAATTTCAACTGTGAGCTAGAAATCTACTCACACCTTCGCCCCACTCAAAACTAGATCTGTATCCTTACCGCACTGCTCCCATGGTACACACCACCGAACTCCGCCTCCCTCAAAACCCAAAGCCCGCCGCCTTGAACGTCTCTTCAAAAAAACCGGTTCATCACGCC
>NW_022872894.1:0-21270 GCF_900324485.2 Mastacembelus armatus | reverse complement strand
TCCAGGGCCAGAGGGGATGTAGTAGACCACTACAAGCAGAGGTCTACTGGTCAGCCTGCTGTGAGAAATGACAGGGAAGTGAGTACCCAGTTTCTGGAATGGCTGGTGATAACCCGTGGATTCTAGTACATAGTAGCTGGTACACTCTCTGAAGAGCACAGAGAGCAGCTGATGAGAGTTATGTGTAGAGGACAAACGCCAAAGGCACCTCTTCAGTGAGTGTTACTCCTCTGACCT
The DNA here is from genome assembly GCF_900324485.2 of Mastacembelus armatus. Classification (NCBI taxonomy): domain Eukaryota; kingdom Metazoa; phylum Chordata; class Actinopteri; order Synbranchiformes; family Mastacembelidae; genus Mastacembelus; species Mastacembelus armatus. The sequence continues at coordinate 21,033 of NW_022872894.1, read as the reverse complement.
CGTTTTCTCTGTGCTTTTCAACAAATCACTAATCCCATGTTTCCTGTTTGAAATTTTCAATGTGCTGCATGTTCATACACAGGCCAGTTAGCTCAGATGGTTAGAGCGTGGTGCTAATAACGCCAATGTCATGGGTTCAAGCCCCATACTGGCCATGCAGTTATTAACTTTGAACTTTATGCATCACTCATACTCATTACAACCACAACCAAAAATACAGGGCTTTCATACTAAAGATCATGGTTTTGCCCTAGCGTAAATGTCTGGGTATTTTGGTTTTCTCCCACTGTCCACAGCAAAATATTAGAATTTCATATCTCTTTTCAAAAGTAGTATGAGAGATTGTATGCCTTGAGCAGACGTATTTCCTGTGTCTAGCTTCTCCATCTTCTAGAAAAAAACATTTGTTCAACTGTTCAAAGCAGTGATGGAGGAACAGCAAGTCCACTTGCTTATTAATAATGTCGTAATGTCTCCAGGTCCAAGTAACAACTGGGCATAGAGTCGTAACTGTGACTTACACTCCACAGCAACTTATATATTTGTGTTTATGTTATGAGTGGTAAGCCTCCATCCACCTTCTACTGCTGCTGTAGTTGCTGGGTTCTCATCAACGTCGGCCACTTGGCACCATTGCACCCACTGCCAGGAGCTCTTGGCAGGTGATACAATAATGGGTCACAGCTGTCATTGGTAAGCTCAGGATGAGTTTTCTGCAACTGAGATGCAACAGTCCATAAAAATATCACTGCTTCTACTTGGACCTTTCACATGTTAGGCAAACATGATGACCACTACACCACAGAAACTGACACAGCCTTTGTCATGAGAACATGGTGCTGGAAAATACAACATTGTACAATAAGCCCATAGGGCACTTCTTTGGAGAAGCTAAATTCAAATGATCCAAATGTGTGTCATCTTTAGGCAATCATAAAGGAGAGCAGAGAGATTTCTTGAGAACATACAGCTGTGCTCCTGTACTGTAGAGGTTTACATCTTTGCTTCAAACATCAAAGGCCCCTGCACAGCAGCCTCGAAAATTTGAACAACTAAGCATTGCAACGGGGCAATTTAAAGGGCTTTTTGCATTGACCGGGAATCGAACCCGGACCTCCCACATGGCAGGTGAGAATCCTTCCATTGAAACACCAATGCCTCTACAACCTAAACAGTGATGTCCATGAAATGGCAACATTCTCACTGTGCCCTGGGCACTAACCACTACCAGCTACTGAGAGGGGCATATGGATGGATAGTTGGCGCTCTACCTTTCCCTTCTTCTCAGAAATTATCAGCCAGCATCATCGCCCCTCTCTGTTTTCTCCAAAACTGTCAGCCAATCCCTGCCAAATTTCTCCATCTTTCCTCAAACAATTACAATCTGTGTCTAGCTTCTCCATCTTCTAGCAAAAAGTCCATTGTGTTTGAATTGAGATACGCATTTGGATTTCATTCAGTGAAGAAAATAAGGTAAAGCCGCAAAACTCTTATTCTGTAAGCTGGTTCATTTGTTACAAACCTATGAAGTCACACAGAGGTGTCGCCCAAACATACCCATATCTCTGTCCATAGTTTATACTCACATTTTGTAATACTCATGAAGGATTCTTAATGACACTGTAATGTTAATGGTCACAAGGAGTGGCAGCTTTATGTGCTTATCTTACACAGTAGTGTTTTAGCTGTAGACAGTTAGTCACTGTAGCTGTTTGTGTCTGTGTTAGTGTTTGGTACCAGCCTGAAAACAACTGCAGCCGCTGTATTTATTACTGTGTTGTGATCACTGTGTATTTACGTACATTAACCATTAATGTGCCAAATTTACCAGAGAAGGGCTTTCAGCTAACATAGATCTGAAGTTTCTCTGATCCAGTGGATCCAGTTCCACATCAGCATTCTACATCAGCAAGAGAAGTGTCAACCTTGTTTACTCTGATAACATGAAGACTCACTGTAGAAACTCACATTTACCAACCCAGATCAGGTTTAAGGACCTTATCTGGCACCAGACCACCTCTCATCACAACACACAACATTAGAAAATCTATTTTAAAGTCACACAAACACTGATTTGTCTCTTTGCTGTCCAAACCTCAGTGAGAGGTTGAAGAGTTGCTGGAGTTTTCCTGCAAGCTGCCCAGCACAGGCTTCGAGTGTCCTGGGGTTGATGTCATCTGGTCCTTTAGCTTTTGTTGCCTTCAGTTTCATTCCTCTCTTGCTCAGCAGTGATGGCTCTGCAGGAGGTTTTGGTTGAGCAGCTGTTTCAACCTGCCACAAATTTCCAATCTATTCTTCCCCTTTGCTGCTGATGAGACATGTTCAGTAACACCCATTGTTCACATGTTGGATTCAGTGAAATTCCTTCAGTCATTTTTCCCTGTGTTGGCTCTTTACATGCATTGTGTTTAAAGACAGGTTTCGTTATTGCTACGTAAACTTTCATAGGTAAACTGTTGATAAAACCATGAGCTCAGCAGGGCTTAATATGTGTTTGTGTGGTAGTGTGGCCGAGCGGTCCAAGGCGCTGGATTAAGGCTCCAGTCTCAGTTGAGGCGTCGGTTCGAATCCCACCACTGCCAGTTCTTTGTTCTCATAGTGAAGTCTGTGAAAACCTTTCTCAGTTCAGGAGCTTCTCCTTAACTCATTGTGATTTGAATATCAGTGAAAGACAATACAGTTAGACATAACTGTGAAACTGTTTCTTGTTCTGCTTAGTGTCACATGACAGAACTCGCCCTTGTTGATGTTACAGTTACTGTGCACAAAGCCCTCTCTCTTTCCTAAATATGTCTTATTAGAATTGCCAGTGTTGATAGAAATGCCACATCATAGTTGAAAGTGTTTCCTGTTGTAACGTTCAAAGACTCAAAGATTTATTGTTAATTCAACTACATGTGCAGGACATATATAGGAATCAAACTACTGTTCATCAGAAACATCAGTTCTATCAGTTTACTGAGGACAATAAAATCTCTGTCCTCTTTCGCCATCTTCATTTATATTTGTCCTTGTCAATATAATCTGAGTCCTAGATCTTTTCCTTCATCACCAGGTGTCTGACCTTGACCTGATAAATTCCTGTTATTTACTCTGTTTCACCTCAATGATTATCCATCAGTATTTTCCCAAAGGAAACACACATGATGGTTTCATAAGTTAATCTTTCCAAAATAAACTTTTTTATTTGTAATTAAATTTTCAATTTATTGATGTTAATTCTTTGAATTAACATGATATAATTTTTGAACACCAAATTACAGTTTCTGAAGACAAAGATGTGATTCGATTGGTCACTTCGTCACATTACTGAGGATGTCGAAAGTAGATGATCTGTGCAGAATTCCCAGAAGAACTTCCAGCTGACCTTCATGAGGTTGGAATGTTTCCAAGAACCCACCCAGGACAGTTATTGTGCCAAACCTCTTCACTAGTCTCCTTTTGATTTCCCACTGACTGTCTAAACAATGTACAATACATATCAGTGCATATAAGTTCAGATGATGAATCAGTTTGTTATTGAATGTTTGCATATTGTGTTGTACATTTTAATGTATGTTTTATTATAAATATTATTGTATGTATCAGTCATTTTGAATGATTGTACTGTTTGCTTCTCAGAATTTCAACTTCCAACACGAAATTCAGTTTTTTTTTTCTCATATCTGACTTTCTTCTCAGAATTGTGACTTTTTCCTCAGAAAGAAATATCGTAGTGCCCATAATCCTCTTCTGTAAAGCTTTGAATCTAACTGAATAGATAAACATGCTGCCATGACAAAGTGTGACAGCTTTGGTGGAGCTCAAACCACCATTGTTTCAAGTAGTAAACAAAGTCTCTAATCACTTGCTTCACAGAGACAGTCCTGGAATCATTGTAAGAGATCTGGTTTTATTTCTTAAGCTCCACCCACCACCCCAGTATTTATTCAGCGTTCCAGCAATGTCTTCAGTAATTCAACACATCAAATGGAGCTACAAAGAGTTTGGGTCAAAGCTCAAGCTGAGTTTTCTGAGACTGAGATGTAACAGTGACCAAAAGAGCCATATATCTAACTGGTTTCTAACCAGGAACCTTTCGTGGGTGAGGCAAATGTAATGACAACTACACTGCAGAAACTTCTGATAACAGTTTTCATTTCATATTTACTATCGGAGTATATTTAGTAAATTCTTACAATGTTAAAGACGTGTAGGAGCAGCATTATAGTTTTCATTTCCCTTGAATGAACCCATAGAAAATTAATGATCAGGACTTTCCTTTTCATTCACCTGAAGACATGAGTCTGGGGAATGCAACACTGTACTCTGAGCCCATAAGACACTTCTATTGGAGACGCTAAAATCAAGTGTTCCCAATGTGCACATTAGTTTGAGGAAATTATAAAGGAAACTTCCCATATTTAGTATATATGTAGTCAACAACTGTGTTTCTGTAGTGTAGTGGTTATCATGTTCGCCTCACACGTGGATGGACCACACAGGGAGATCCCAGTGGATTTTGAATTCATCACCTAAACCTTACCAAACATCACATCATTTAGAATGAAAACTTACTATGTGTTGTGTGTCCTGCTTTGTGTAACAGAGACAATATGGTGAAGGGCACAAGCAGATATTTTGTACATGTAAACATTCCAGGATTTTTACAGAGACGTTTACTACAATCCCACCAACATTGGGCTCATCTGGGAATCGAAACCTGGACCTCACACCCAAAGCGACATCCATACCCCTGGACAAATGAGCCAAGTGTTGACTTATTATCCTTCACATAACAGATCACAATTCCTCCGTTTTCCTCTTGTTTCTGTTTTAGGCTTTTTTTTTTTTTTTTTGCAGTTGTATTTCATTTCAAAGTCATTTATAATCTCAATCTCAAATCTCAATCTCAAATGATTTATGAACATTAGCAAAAGACATAGTGGTTTGACTATTACTGTCACCATGGAACCACCATATGAACATAATTCAAGTTAAACTGAGCTCTGTCCTATAACTGTGATTAATTGTATGTCCTGCATAAAATCTAAATCCCAGTATTTCCTGTTTGACATAGATTTGTCTCAGAATAGTTCATGACTGACTGGTGACTGAATCAATGGCAAAGACACTACATCATTTTGTACCTTTTTATTTTGGAACAGATTTTTAGAGATCGACTTTTACTGGAGAATTTAGTTTAGTGAACAGGAGCTGATAAACATGAATCCTTTATGAAACAGGAGAATGGTGCAAGGAGATAGGAAGGAAACAGAGACAGTCCTTCTAAACTTTCTAGGCTCAAGAGCTAAAATTAATTGTTCAGTGTGCAGATGATATCAGCATAAAAAGAAATGTTTCCCACAGGTCAGTCAGTAGAGCAGTCATCCATCTATTATCTATATCCGCATATTCCTAACTAGGGTCACAGGGATCTTCTGGAGCTTATCCCAGCTCTCTTTGGGATAAAGGCAGGGGTACACCCTGGACAGGCCAGCACTCCATTGCAGGGCCACATAAACAGCAAGAAACTCACACTCCTATGGGCAATTTAGAGTCACCAATCAACGTGACATACATGTTTTGGACAATAGGAGAAAACCGAAATACCCAGAACATTTATGCTCAGGGAGAAATCATGATCTTCAGTGTGAAATCTCTGCATTTTTTTTTTTAATAAGGATGAGTAATGCACAAAGTTTAAGGTTAATAAATGTTTGGCTGGTAAGGGGCTTGAACCCATGACCTAGGTACTATTAGCACCACTCGCTAACCATCTGAGCTAAGTGGCCTATGTCAAAAGTAGCAGCACATTGAAAATTTCAAACAGGAAACATGGGATTAGTGATTTGTTAAAAAGCACAAAGAAAACGAGGTCAGAGGAGTAACACTCACTGAAGGTGACTTTGGCTTCGTCCTCTACACATAACTCTCATCAGCTGCTCTCTGTGCTCTTCAGAGAGTGTACCAGCTACTATGTACGAGAATCCACGGGTTATCACTATCGATGGTTATTACCAGCCATTCCAGAAACTGGGTACTCACTTCCCTGTCATTCCTCACAGCAGGCTGACCAGTTTACTCTGCTTGTAGTGGTCTACTACATCCCCCTCTGGCCCTGGATGGTGATGGGCTCCACAGGTGTCCTCCTCCTGAGGTCTATGATGAGCTCCTTCAACCATATTCATGAGCAGGTGGTTAGGCTGAGACCACTCCACAAAGTCTCTGATCAGTGTCCTTCAGTATGACTTCTTTCACTGACATGAGCCTCTCTGAGGAGGCTGAGCAGGGATAGATGGAAGCACAGCTCACACTGCCCAGTAGGCATCAATCACATTCGTGAGGACAGTGAGTGCAGGCTCTAATGATGCAGGGTTCCAGCTAAGCCTTTAGTAACTCAGCATATCAGAGCTACAAAGAGGTCAAGGCTATCTTTGGTAAGCTCAGCACTGACATGCAACATTCAGTCATAAACTATGTTTCTGCCTGGTTTTGAACCAGGGACGTTTTCGCGTGTGATGACCACAACACTACAGAAACTGACACAAGGTATGTATTAGCACTGCCTTTTTCACACTAAAGCACAATAGAGAAACTGGTACTGCTGGGCAGTCTCCCTTCAAAATACTGACCAAGTCGGGCCCTGTTTAGCTACTAAACTCAGACAGGACAAGGCTCTTGTAGGACGGCATGGCTGTGGGCCACAGACCTTGTGATGAATGCAGCATTTCTTGATGCTAACTGACACCTACCGACTGGTTTGTACTAGATAGAAAGTAAATGCTTTGATTTTTGCAATTTAGTGTGGGTGTGACCTATCCTGGCCCACCATACTAACACTTTTTCTTTTCTATACAAAAGATTAGTCTGGAATCTCTTCAGTAGAGATCAGTTTCCAAGAGGTGGGCCAGTGGTTGCAGAATAAACCAATCAGAAACAAAGAATAAATAATATGGAATACAAAGTGTACAACTGCAAGCAGCACTGTGAGACACCTGTTTTTATGACATACTTTGTATTTTTTAAAACCTACAAATAAACTACACATCACTTGGTGATGTGACTTCAGGGGGATAATAGGAGAAGGTCTTTCAGTGTCATTAAATAAACATAGATGAGTGACTGTATCATAAAGGACTACAGAATTGTTTCCAAATTGAAAGTGATGGAAGTGGAATTTCCAGACATAAAACATTATGTCTTAACACCTGCTGTGCTGTCCTTTATAGACAGATAACAGACTCTGAGCATTTGAGCAAGGAGGATGACACTTATTTTTCTGTGGTGCTGGTCTGTTTCCAGGCTGAATAAAATAACTGGTACAAAAGCTTGACTTCCAACTGCCTAGTTTGATTATGGATGCTGGTTTTTGACAACATGGTCTCTGTGATATTTCTGTTAACACACAAATGCACCAGTGGACTTTGGAAAATCAGCATGTTGTGACAAATGTCATCTCAGTGTGGGACATAAAGCTGTACAGCTGTTTAACACAACTAGATTCAGTTCAATCACATTTAGAGTATTAGAAGGAAGTAAACACACTGTAGTTAAGGTTAGACCTTGTGTAACAACAGGTGCACTAGACAATACAACACAAATCTCATTCCCAATGTGACTTGAAACAACATGAGAATATAATTTAACAGCATAACTTAGCAGCATTATGACGTTACAGTAAATAGACTGAGGCTGCAGTTAAAATAACATCATGGCAGTGGTTAACAATGTCTACAGCTTAAACACTGCTGTGTAAGATAACACTGCCACTCCTTGTGACCATTAACATTACAGTGTCATTAAGAATCCCTCATGAGTATTAGAAAATTAGCATATACACCATGGACAGAGTTGAAAGTTTGTGATTTCTATTGTCATTACTTTCATTTGGGTATGTTTGGGCGTCACCTCTGTAGCTGGTAGTCTTAAGTGCCCAGGGCACAGTGAGCACATTGACAGTTCATGAGAGATGGTCACAAGGTGGGTCACCAATATCTGCACTTTGTTCAAATATCCTTAATGAGACGGTCAGGAGCAAGAGTAGCAAAATCAAACTGAAACACAAAGTTGTCTGTTGAGAGACAACACAACAGTACCACAGGACTGACATGTGGAGACTACCACCTTAATGCAGCTCCTTAGAGCTATAGAGTGTAAAGCACTGAATGTCAGAAGAGCATCACATGTCTATCAACATGGCGAACAAACAGGACCCTGCAGTCGTCGTTAGTATAATTCAATTAAATTCTATTCAATTCAAGTTTTATTTGTATAAAACCAAATCACAATAAAAATCATCTCAAGACACTTTACAAAACAAAAAACCCAACAATTCCTTTGGTTGGGCCAGTAACTGCACATCAGCAATATACAGCTCCAGGATCAGGGACACCTGCAGAAGGTACAGAGAGACCAGAGAGAGAGGGAGAGAGCACAAACTAGGGCAGAGAGAGAGCACAAGGTTAGTGACATTCAGTGGTGCAATGTACATGTGAGGGGGGAGGAGAGGAAGAGAAGGAAGAGGAGGGTTAAGGTAGGGGAGCTCAGGGTAGGGGAGCTCAGTGCACCACTGGTCCTCGGGCAGTCTAGGCCTATAGCAGCATAACTAAGGGATGGTTCAGGGTTGCCTGAAGCCAGCCCTAACTATATGCTTTGTCAAAGAGGAAGGTTTTAAGTCTAGCCTTAAAAGTACAGAGAGTGTCTGCCTCCTGAACCCAGACTGGGAGCTGATTCCACAGGAGAGGAGCTTGATAGCTAAAGGCTCTGCCTCCCATTCTGCTTTTGGAAACTCTGGGAACCACAAGTAGACCTGCACTCTGGGAGCGAAGTGGTCTATTAGGATAATATGGTACTATGAGGTCTTTAAGATATGAAGGAGCTTGATTATGAAGGGATTTGTATGTGAGAAGAAGGATTTTAAATTCTATTCTGTTTTTTACAGGGAGCCAATGAAGAGAAGCCAATATAGGAGAATATGATCTCTCTTGCTAGTTCCTGTCAGGACTCTGGCTGTGGCATTCTGGATTAACTGGAGGCTTTTTATGGAGATATTGGGACATCCAGATATTGAGTTACAGTAATCTAGCCTTGAGGTAACAAATGCATGGACTAGTTACTGCATCATTTTGAGACAGGATGTTCCTAATTTTGGAAATGTTGTGCAGGTGAAAGAATGCAGTTCTAGAGATTTGTTTTATGTGTGAGTTAAAGGACATGTCCTGGTCAAAATAATTCCAAGGTCTACTATCTGCAGGAAGTAGCTGTTGAGTTAGTATTGATACAAAACATTAAAGTGGTCACATGTGACTCAGTGTAATAGGGTTAATATTGCATATGATTCCACTTGTCATTACTTTCATTTGGGTATGTTTGGGCGTCTCCTCTTGGTAGCTGGTAGTGGTAAGTACCCAGGACACAGTGAGAATGTTGCCATTTCATGAGAGACGGGCATGAGGTGGGTCACCAATATGTGCACTATGTTCAAATATCCTTAATAAGATAGTTTGAAGCAGTGATGCACAAAGTTGTTGTTTGAGAAATATCAAAGCAGTTCTAACTTGTCAAGACTGGGATTTGAACCCACACCTCCAGTGGAGGCTGCAACCTGAACACAGCACCTTAGACCGCTCGGCTATCCTGACTGCTGCTAGAACTGAAATGCACAAATTTTGAATGATGACATATCACTCACTAGCCTATCATCACGACTCATGGCCCCTTGAAAATCTCAATCTCTGCTGAAGAGATTCCAGACTAATTCAGTGACATGGAGATGTTTGATCCAGGAAGGACACTTGACAAACTGCTCTCTTGCTCACCATGTTGTAGTACTTTTCCAACTTTCAAGGCTGGTGCAGGGGCCTTCTGTGTGTAAGGCAAACATGTTAACATCTACACTACAGGAACACAACTGTATGTTTTCAAGAAATCTCTCAGGGCTCCTTTATGATTTCCTAAAGATGACACACAGTTGGATCATTTGAGTTTAGATTCTCCAAATAAAGTGTCTTATGGGCTTAGTGTATAATGTTGCATTTCCCAGTGCCATGTTCTAAGTCTAAAGGTTGTGTCAGTTTCTGTAGTGTAATGATCATCACATTCGCCTCACACATGAAAGGTCCCTGGTTGGAAACCAGGCAAAAACAGAGCTCTTGCCTTGACTGTTGCATCTCACTTATGGAAAACTCAGCCTGAGCTTACCAAAGGTAGCTCTGACACAATCTCTGTGTCTTGCATTTGATAGTGTACACGTCATATCGTTTGTTTCTATCATTCGTTTATTCTGTGTCCATTGCCACCCCCATGTAATTGATCTCAACTGAAGATATTCCAGACTAATTCTTTGTATAGAACGCCTATGTCTCTCCTGGAAACCTGCTGGCAGACTGCAGTTTGACTAGCCGGCAGCACAACGGACTGAGCCTCAGTAAAACCGAGGTCAGACAAGTAACCCATGGCTGTGCTGGTTGTCTCACACTAATCTCAGTTGGTCTCTGTAGATACTTACAGCTTCCTCCTAAACTGCTATTTAGACCGCAGACTCAAACACAGAACTTCTTCTTCTTCTCCTTTTGGCTGCTCCCTTCAGGGGTCGCCACAGCGAATCATCTGCCTCCATTTAACCCTATCCTCTGTATCCTCCTCACCCACACCAACTATCCTCATGTCCTCCTTCACTACATCCAAGAACCTCCTCTTTGGTCTTCCTCCCGTATGGAAGTCATATCTGTGATTCGCATGTTTCATTTGGCTAAGATTTTACGTCGGATGCCCTTTCTGACACAACCCTCTGCATTTACTGAGGCACATGAAGACACTGGATTGTGCCCTCCTGTGGTTGCATTAGACTCAAACACAGAACATGAATTGATTTCAAGATTTCTTCCACTTGCGTTTGATGGTCTTCAGCAACACCCACTCAGCTGTGTGGGGTCCTGTCCCTGGTCCTCCTGGTCCCTTTGTTGCTTCTGTGATCTGTGTGGAAAAAGCTGAGACAAGAGCCTTTAGTTGGTCATAATACGGCTTATAGCCCCTCCTAGGAGGCTCCTCAAACATTAGTCCAGAGTCCGGTGCTGGTGCTGGTGCCCTGTCAACAATTCATATGGCGTGAACCCTGTAACCCGATTTAGCCCCAGCCCCCCTTATGCCTAATAGAGTTATAGGAAGCGCTTGTATCCAATTGAGTTTCATCTGTGCACAGATCTTAGCCAATTTGGTTTTCAGATTTTTGTACATGTGCTCCACTTTTCCCTGAGATTGTGAATGATATACAGTACCAAATGCATGCTTTAACCCTAGCTAGAATTGCTTCTACTCTTCTCAGGTCCTCATTTTTGAAGTGGGTTCCATTGTCAGACCTGACCTTTCTGGGAAACCCATGCTGTGGAATGTAATGGTTAGTCAAACATTTTATGACAGTTTTGCTGTCTCCACTCTTTGCTGGCCATGTCTCTGGCCAGCCTGTGTATGCATCCACCAGGAACAACAGATATCTCTTACCTTCCACTCGTTCTCCCATATCTGTGAAATCAATAATTACTTCATCTCCTGGTCCTGTGTTAATGGGAAAAGTACCTTCGTACCTTTTTTTTCTGTTGCTCCCCTTTGTTTCCACACAGATTTTTCAAGTGGGGAGACTTTCTGTTTTGCTTCTTCAATCAAGGCACATATTGTATATACTTATAGTCTTTTCAGATTTATAGTTCTATTCCACTTAGTACTTCTTTTAATATTTTAATTTCCGATTTATCTCACATCTTGCTACTTCTGGCTCTCTGCTGTGTACTGTACTTACTGTTGCAACAATACAATTTCCCATTGTGGGACAAATAAAGGTTTTCTTATTCTTATTCTTATTACTTGTAAGTGGGGGTAGGATCTCCGTTACCCCCATCCCTGAAGTGAGGACCATCATGTGTGCCTGATAGCCTGCCACTCTTTTAGCCTCGTCATCTGCTCTTTGATTCCCCAGAGCCACTCTAGTCTCAGCCCTGTCATGTCATGTCCTATACATTTGATGATGGCCACCGCTTGTGATCCCTTCAGCACTTCTGCCAGTTCTCTCATTTCTTCCTCATCTTTGATGGGCTGTTGGGAAGCTGTCTGAAATCCTGCGCAGACCCACTGCCTAAGTTCTGTCTGAGCTGCTCCTACCACATAGGCTGAGTCTGTGTAGATGTTAATTCTTTTCCCTTTTCCCCATTTAAGTGCTTCTATCACTGCTTGTAGCTCAGCTAACTGAGCCGATGGTTTCTTCCTAAGCCTTTCTGCCTTTAAGCACCTCAAATCTCTCTTCTGTTTCCCTGATCACTGCATATCCTGCTTTCAGTCCCTTGGTGGGATGCCTGTAATAGCATCCATCTGTAAACACTGTCTCTGCTTCCCCCTCTAGCTCTATACTGCTAAGATCTGGCCTGGTCTTAGTGTCCATACTTATCCTCTCCTCACACCTGTGTGGCTCACCCTCCATCATCTGCTCTGCCATGTTGATGCCTTCGTATGTGTATGTTATGTGTGGGCTGACTAAAATTTTCGCTATCCTACTCTGTCTCAAAGACGTCATAGTGAAGGCGGCCGAATTAATGAATGAGTCCACACTGTGTCGTTAAGATGGTGAGCGCATGTCCCATTACGATGTGTACAGTTTTTTGGATGACCTTTGCCACTCCTGCTGCACAGTGGATGTCGTTTTTCCATGTTGTCAAGCAAAATATTGCTGTACATAAGTACTTTCCTACTCCCCCTTTGTTTCTGAAACAGGACACTGTTTAGGGTGCGATCAGAGAGATCCAGGGGTTCTAGGATGAGAACAGGGAGAATAGTCCACCCCCTTTGGGAGTTTCAGGTAGTAGTAAACCCCAATATATATCCGCCCCAGGGTGCGGTGCCTGTGTGGTCCTGTTTTCCGCTAGTAGCCACTGTCCATCACTCATCTGTCCGTTCACAAAGTAGTTATGCGAATCACCATTAGGAAAGGTCAATATCACTCCCTCCTGGGAGCACAGGTCTGATGCTCCCACTTTAATAAGTAAGTCTCTTCCCAGCAGGTTAGTAAGGGAGTGCTCAGAACAGACGAACTGATATGTTAGAGTCTGTGTTAACACGAAGTGGATCGGTGAGTGGTAGTTTTGTTGTTATCCCAGAGAAACCTACTAGCTCAACAGCTTGTGATGACATATCCGTAGCCTCCACCGTCGTGGTTAAGGTGGAGTAGGTGGCCCCTGTGTCCACCAAAAAGGGCAGCTGTTTGTTTTTGACCTGGATTGTGATCATTGGGTCTGCCCTCCCAATGTCAGGTCCTCTCTGTGGGCCTCGTCAGTACAGGTTCTCCTCCTTTTGGAAGAGGGGATATTGTCGGAGGGCGTTGATAGTACATGGGACACTCTCTGACCAGGTGTTCTGGTTGGCCACAGCCGGTGGTGGTGTGGTGAGGGAACCCAAGGAAGCACTGGGAACAGGTCAGGATTGTCACTGGCCTTTAGAGCAGGTTGTTGTACTGACTGCTTGGTCTTTTTGTCTTTCTGTTTCTCCTGATTAACCTCCTGCCTGGCTTTTCCCAGCTGTAGCTTTAAAAGTTACTTTTAAAGGTCCTCAACCGTTAAATTCTCTTGCTCCTCCTTATCCTGTGCGCTTTGCAGGTGATGGAGGAAGTGCCTCTCCCATACAGCTGAGTCACTCCCTGGTATATCAGGATTACCAGCCATGCTGTCCCTCACGGACTTGGGGGCCCCTCCCATCACAGCCTTCCGGAAGAGTTCCTCCTGCATCTTATCTGAGTGGGGATGGACTCTGGCGGAGTTAGTCCATTCCTCCTTACACCGAGAGGCTGGCCTCTCTCCGGCCTTAGGGGCAAATGTGAAGAGGTGTGCGGCCCCAGCCGGGGCCGGGAACTTTGCACATATTGCTTTCCCAATTGGAGTGGCAAGCTCAGTGAATGGGGTGTGATCTGGCAGCTGTGTGCATCTAGCACTTTCTTCAATTTGATATACGTCCCAAACCGAGAGTATCTCTCCCATCAGCGCTCTCCAGTCGCCTAAGGCCACCTTTTGTCCCTGCGTGAGCTGCTCAAATTTATTTAACCACTTACCTCCTTACCTTTCCATCAGCGCTCTCCAGTCGCCTAAGGCCACCTTTTGTCCCTGCGTGAGCTGCTCAAATTTATTTAACCACTTACCTCCTTACCTTTCCATCAGCGCTCTCCAGTCGCCTAAGGCCACCTTTTGTCCCTGCGTGAGCTGCTCAAATTTATTTAACCACTTACCTCCTCCCTCTGCAGTGTGTGGGAGTTTCTCCACTACTCTATTCATGTCTGTCTCTAGGGGCGAACCAACACTCCCAGAGGCACCCTTCCTCGGGACTTTGTCCTGTACGTCTACAGGAATGGACTCCAACCTTACGGTCCTTCTTAAGAATTTAGGTGGACCCTATCCCACCAGGGACTCTAACTCCTCCTCCCATAGGAGTCGATGGCAGCCACACCGGACACTATACTTCTTTTTTAAGGCTTCAGTCTCAGTTGAGGTGTGGGTTCAAATCACACCACTGCCAGTTATTTGTTCTCATAGTGAAGTCTGTGAAAAGTGAATATCAGTGAAAGACAATACAGTTAGACATAACTGTGAAACTGTTTCTTGTTCTGCTTAGTGTCACATGACAGAACTCGTCCTTGTTGATGTTACAGTTGCAGGACATACAGAGGAATCAAAATGCTGTTCATCAGAAACATCAGTTATATCTGAGAAGAAGAAGAAGAAGAAAAAAAAAAAAAGAAAAAAAATCAGGACACCAAAGAAACAGGAAGGAAGGAAAACCGACCCGGACGATTATCCTGTTTACAATGACTGAACCTGAGAATAAACCTGCTGCTGAGCTGGTTTGAGATTGCAGATGTGTTACCAGGACAACAATTGCATCATCATAACATCATGTGTGTACATTGTAAAATAATCAACAGGATAAGCAGTAAGGAGAAACAGTAAAAAATATCATCCTAATTTTGGAAGAACCTGTCTAGGACAATAGCAGGGGAGGGATTGATTTAAAAAAAAAAAAAAAAAAAAAAACATAAATAAACATTGAGTCCAAGTCTGTTTTTCTTTAAAATGTCAATTGCTCAGGTAAACAAGGACCCAGAGCACTGGGCCCACTGCAAACAGTAACAAAGGAGGTTCATCCTTTTATCTCAGTGATCAACAGGTCATTGTCTAGCAATTAACTGACAGAAACACCTTCATAATAAAGACAGGAGGACTGATCTTGAGGATTTGTGTATGATCCAATCATTGTGGTTTTAGATCAAATCTGGAAACATCTAAACTACAAAACAGAGCACACTTTACATACTATTTCCAGGTGTGTTTTCCTGATTTTACTCAATAAACCAGCTTAGAGAAGGCAGTGCATGGTTTAGTGGTTAGTGAGCCTGACCACGAACATGGTGATGCTGGTCCCACTCCTGGACTTGTCATCTTGAACAGCATATATTCCCTTGCTCTCCTTTCCACATTTCCTGTCTCTTTCTCTGTCCTATAAGACATAAAGGCACAAACTGCCCAAATAATAATAATTAAAAAAAAAACTTCTTAGGAGTAGGTCTGGGCAGCATGGTGGCTGAGTGGTTAGTACTGTTGCATCTCAGCAAGAAGGTCGTGGGTTTGCATCCTGGCCTTTCTGTGTGGAGTTCTCCCTGTGCTTGTGTGGGTTTACTCTGGGTACTTCGGTCCAGAAACATGCATGTTAGGTTGATTGGTGACTCTAAAATTGCCTGTAGGAGTGTGAGTGTGTGAGGTTGTCTGTCTTTGTGTGTCTCTATGTGGCCCTGTGATGGACTGGTGACCTGTCCAGGGTGTACCCCTGCCTTCCACCCGAGAGAGAGCTGGGATAGGCTCCAGCAGATCCCTGTCACCCTGAGCCAGGAAAAGCGGGTATAGAAAATGGATGGATGGAGTAGGTCTGTGCCTTTACCCAGCCAGTTTCAGAGACTAAACTTTCACCATGTCTGTTCAAAGTGACTTTCTATTGTTTTATATATTGTTATCCATTAGGCCACCAGGATTTCAGTTTCTTGGTGACCAATTTTCTTGGTATCCAGATAGTTCCATTACAAAGCAACACCATCAGTACGAGTTCTAATAGGCTGGCAATCTGTATAGTCTATACCCTGCCTGGGATTTACTAACTTTGGTCTATACACCCTGAACTGGACTCGTTAGGTAAACAATAGAAGTGAGCCCAGGTGAAGTTCATTAGGGTCTAATGGTTGAGTCTTCGAAACCCTTTGATCCATAAACTGGGTATGTGTGTGTGTCCTCCCTGGAGGATATGTGAAGTGTTACTTAATTTCCTGGGAATACATGAAAGGGCAGCCTGGTATATTGAATATAAGTTATGTCTGAGCCCTCCACCCCTGTTCAGGGAGGGTTTTTCTACCTGAAGATGTATGGCTTCTCTGATTCCTCTCTCAAACCATCTGTCTTCTCTGTCCAAAATATGCACATGACTGTCTTCAATGAGTGTCCTGTGTCCTTTACATGGATTTACACTTTATTTACACTCTGAATTCTGACTTTTCTTAGCAGTGTTGGGTGAAATCCATTTGAAATCAGCTTTCTGATTTTATTTTATATTTTTAATCCCAGTAACTAAGCTGATAATAAAAAAAGAAAATACATCCATCATCTACAGTGTTTATTCTTATCAAGAGTAGCAGAGTTCTGAATCCAGTCCCAGCTGACACTGAGCGAGCGGTGGGGTACACCCTGGATGGATTTCCAGTCTATTAGAGCTCCATCTCATTTCATGTGTTGCGTTTTAATGGAATTTTATGGATACCAAGACTGTTGGTTCACTGAGCTTCTGAAGCCCCAGTGGCCTAATGGATAAGGCACTGGCCTCCTAAGCCAGGGACTGTGGGTTCGAGGCCCACCTGGTGGTTTGTGTCTGACTGGGGCATACAAGCTGCATTGTTTGAGGGTCCTCAGACTCATACAGCCTCTGGGGGCCCATACCTCCTCAAATGTGCAGTAGAGCCTGACTGCCTCCACAAATTCAAGGTACACTGACGAGTAGTGGGCAAAAACCTCCTACCAGTGGACGTAGAGAAGTTGAAATTGTCATCCCACATATTGCTGTACTGTATGCATTATACTCTGTATACATTACAATCATCACTGTAGAAAAAGGGTAGATGTTTTATTTTCATCTAAGTTTGTAATAATCAGTATTTGAAATGCTCAGACGGGGCAGCAAAAGAGAGATGAGCTCACAACACAGGTTGAGAAGGAAAGGTTTTATATTTGATCTGTAACTGGTAATGTGTTAAAATCAGCACCTTAAAGTGGACTAACTAACATAAGCAATGCAGCCTATTTAATAGGTAAGTTCTCTCACAGAACAGAAGGACATTCATCGGCTGTTATGTCTATGAAGTATTTCAACTCAATGAGACTTCCAGAAATTAGCTGTTGTTGTACTTTGTCACTCTTCAATCAATGGCACTGACACTACATCATTTTATAGCTTTTTTATTTTGGAACAAATTTTTAGAGATGGACTTTTGCTGGAGAATTTAGTTCACTGAACAGGAACTGACGAATATGAATCCTTTATGAAACAGGAGAATGGAGAGAGGAGACAGGTTCTTGCATGTTCCAGTGTCTCTGGAAAAATTCAGACAATGTGGAATAAGGGGAGATATTTTTTAAGAGTAACTACAGGTGGTGCTGTGGTTTAGTTTGTTAAAGCACCCAGCAGTGCCTCAATAATAACTCTATTCTTAATCTCAGGATTAGGGTTAGGTTTGAGCCCCACGTTGGGTGGTGGTGATTCTACAGTAGAGCTCCATATGTTGAGAAGAGGTGATGTGACTTCAGGGGCGTAATAGGAGAAAGTACAGGCTGATCTGGTCCATTTCATAATGTAGAAGAGCTTGACCACAATTGTTAGTCAGAGAAGAGTTGAACCTCTGCTTCTACCTGGACTTGAACCAGGGACCTTTTCACGTGTGAGGCCAATGTGCCTTGCTTATGATTTTAAAGATGACACTCTGAATACAAAAAACCACAACAAATACACATGCTGAAATATAAACAACAGCACTGGTGATTGCTAGCCTGGCCAGTCCGATCTAATCCTTACTTAACAAAAGAATGTGGTTCTGGAACCCCTGCCATAGGAAGTCTTTTCCTGCAGCTTCAAAAGAGCCAGGCCAATCACAGCTGCTTATCTGCAATGGGGTGGGCTCTACAATCCATCATCCAACCAGATTTAAACAAATCTTGCCCATATGCACTGACTTGTTCGTAACTTTGCTCAATGACATTCCTAACTCAGCAAAGCTTTCTACAACTGGCTATTGCTGTTTACTCCATTCAAAAATATGCACAGAACTGGTGATAACACTGTGTATTCTCATGTTTTTACAACAAAAACAATAACAGTCATTCACAAGCATCTCTAGGCTACTGCACACGTCATATTGTTTGTTTCTGATTGGTTTATTCTGCAACCATTGTCCCACCTCTTGGAAACTGATCTCTACTGAAGAGATTCAAGACTAATCCAGACTAATACCAGGTTCTGTAGGCATTTTCTCTATTGCGCCTTAGCTTGAAAAAGGCAGTGCTAATAAGCCTCTTGTGTCAGTTTCTGTAGTGTAGTGATCATCACGTTCGCCTCACACGTGAAAGGGCCCTGTTTCAAAACCAGGCAGAAACATAGTTTATGCACTGACTGTTGCATGTCAGTCTGAGAAAACTCTGAGCCTGAGCCTACCAAAGGTAGCTGTCAACCAACCTCTTTGCAGCTTCATTTGATGTGCTGAATTACTAAAGCCTAAGCTGGAACCTTGCATCAATACAATCTGCACTTACTGTCCTCACAAACGTGGTTGGTGGCTACTGTCTGAAAAACTGCACAGTGTGAGCTGTGCTTCCATCTATGCCTTGCTCAGCCTCCTCAGAGAAGCTCATGTTGGTGGACCTGAAGGGAGTGGGGGTGCATGACAATGGCCAGAGACTTTGTGGAGTGGCCTCAGCCTAACCACCTGCTCCTGAACGTGGATGAAGGAGCTCATCATAGACCTCAGGAGGAGGACACCTGTGGAGCCCATCACCATCCAGGGCCAGAGGGGGATGTAGTAGACCACTACAAGCAGAGTAAACTGGTCAGCCTGCTGTGAGGAATGACAGGGAAGTGAGTACCCAGTTTCTGGAATGGCTGGTAATAACCATCGATAGTGATAACCCGTGGATTCTCGTACATAGTAGCTGGTACACTCTCTGAAGAGCACAGAGAGCAGCTGATGAGAGTTATGTGTAGAGGACGAAGCCAAAGTCACCTTCAGTGAGTGTTACTCCTCTGACCTCGTTTTCTTTGTGCTTTTTAACAAATCACTAATCCCATGTTTCCTGTTTGAAATACATCAGTGGCCAGCATCAACACGTCCATGTTATATATAAAACAAAGTAAAACTATAGAAACTCACCACAGTAAATGAAAGTATCCACTGTACCTCGTTGTCTTGTGCTGATAGTAGTGAGAACAGACTCCTGTTGTTACAGTCAACACCAGAGCAGCTTTTGTGCTCAGCTTGTCTCCTGCTGTGTCAATCCTCTCTGTGCCAGAGCCAGTGTCCAATAATGGAGGACAGCAGAGTTTTGCTGAACTTTTCCATGGGCTGTTTTTGGGCAGAGCCAGAGGAGGGGCTTGCCTCTTGTATACAAGAAAAGGAAGTGGAAAACCTATTGTTTCACGACTTCTCTTCAACAAAACAGAGAAAAGGAAAAAAAAAAGGAGGCGCCTCTACCTGCTTTGTGTATCTCTACATACACCAGACAGCCATATACAGTAAGTGTACCAAAATGACCAGAAAGTCAAATTTGCATAATAGGGGACTTTTCAACTATGCATCCACCATCAGTGGTGATTTCAGCTTCAACCTACCAAAGTCAGCTGTTGTTTAGCCCTCTGATGCATGAATTATGACAGTCTGAGTCAAGACTTTTTTTCCTAAGTGTTTTTATTCTTCTTAGGTCATGAAAACAATAAATTTAAAAGTTTTTCAAAAATCAGATTTTTTCAGAAAGTTACAGATATGATATGAACTTAATGTAAAATAAAAAATTAAATTGTGTTTTTATGGTAAATCCATGAACAATTATTTCTTTTTATGATTCAAAGAAACATTTCAATATATATGTCCATGAATTTTAACATTGTATTGTCTATGTTTAGGCCTGAATAAGAAAACAAATGACACTCACAGTGTCTCCATAGTTCTTTAAGGATGCAGGATTGGTAATATCATGCCATTATAATAGCATTTTCCGCAACAAGAACTGACATATTAGTCCTTGTATCTCTGAACGCTTATTTTTAAAATAACACTCTAGAGGCTGATATGCAGCTCCACCTTAGAAACCACTGCATTTAGAAGAAAATTACTTTTAAATAGCTGTCCACTGTAGTGACCACTATGCGTCAGAGGGTTTAAAACCAAATCTGTTGAATAAATGGGCTGTAAATGTTTAGACAGATAGAAGAGCTGAAGGAAAGCCACCAAGAACAGCTAGGGAACATCTTTGAGATGCTATCAAAGACCATGCCTGCCAGAGTGCTATGGACACTCTGGAAAACCAGTATGTGCCTCTGGATGAGTTCATCACTAAGCAGGACAAAGTAGAGGTATGTCATTTTACTGGCTAACAGGTCAGTCCTTAGACAGACAGATGTGGCTGAAAGTGTTGAAATCCATCCATCCATCCATTATCTATACCTGCTTATTTCTTACCAGAGTCACAGGGATCTGCTGGAACCTATCCCAGCTCTCTTTGGGTGAAAGACCCTGGACAGGTCACCAGTCCATCACAGGGCCACACAAAGAAACACAACCTCACACACTCACACTCACTCCTATGGGCAGTTTAGTTGAGTTATAAATCAACCTGACATACATGTTTTTGGACTGTGGGAGGAAACTGGAGAACCTGGAGAAAACCCACGCAAGCACAGGGAGAACATACAAACTCCACACAGAAAGACCCAGTTGCAAAA
>NW_022872893.1:0-135325 GCF_900324485.2 Mastacembelus armatus | reverse complement strand
GGGGGGGGGGGGGGGGGGGGGGGGTGGTATTGAGTTATCCCTATGTGTAAAAGCAGTGGACATTACGCAGCCAGTCATTCTTAATTACCAACCACAGACAGCTGCTATTGTTTTGTGTTGAGCTGTTGCTATGGTGACCTATGCCCAGAGTGGGGGTGAGGGGGGGGGATGGGGAGGGTGGTACAGAGTGGTCACCATGTGAAACAGCAGTGGACATTTGGCAGCCAGTCATTCTTAATTACCAACCACAGACAGCTGCTATTGTTTTGTGTTGAGCTGTTACTATGGTGACCTATGCCCAGAGTGGGGGTGAGGGTGAGGGTGGGGGGGGGGGGGGGGGGGGTGGTACTCAGTGGTCACCATGTGTAACAGCAGTGGACATTTGGCAGCCAGTCATTCTTAATTACCAAACATAGACAGCTGCTATGCTGCTATTGCGCAATAGCTGCTTTGTGTTGAGTAGTTGCTATGGTGATCAAAGGCCAGAGTGAGAGGGGGAGTGACAGCACTTTACACACGCTGAGTGGAGAAACTGAGAAAACTTCACCTTACAAACTGGGGGATTACAGAAAAACTATAAGTGCTATCAATATAATTCTTTCACTAACAGTGCCAAGAGGCTTCAACAAAGAGACTGATCCACTTTTTGTGAAGATATTCCAAAAAATGAAGGATTGGTGGCGAGTTAGAAACAGCCTTCATTTGTGTTTCTCTCCAAAAATTGTAGAGATCTTTAGAATGGGAGTGAATGAGAGATTGAGCAGTCACTCTCTGTCTGTTAGGCCACCTTGTGGAAAAACCGTAGGTCCTATAAAAATATGAACAGCATTGCCTGAAAGAAGACAAAAATCTCTACTACTTTTGAGAAAATGGTGTATGAAGAGTCAAAATTGTGGCCGTGACAGCGAGTTAGAGAGAAAAATTTTCCCTAAACTTAACAGCCTCTCCCACTCTAGCGATGACATCACGCACTCTAGCCCTCTCCCATACACACCAATGTAAAATTCAGAAATTTCCTAAAAAAACCATAAAACTTAAACTGCGATTAAAGAAAAACCGTAATAGATATCAAAAAGCTGTATACAAGACTTATAGATTAATGCCTTCTGACCCGTTCAAAGGTCGAATGGTGTTTCTAGCTGAAAGTATGCTGACACAGTTAAAGCTCAAAGAGGACAAAGTTGAAAGGGGATTTTAACGTTCTCTCCATTCATTCCTATGGGAAAAAAATCCGACAAAACCTGGAATATTTCGGAAATTATGAAAGATATCGCTGAGAAAAGTAGAAGCACCCATCTCCTCATCGAGCTGCACGCGACGGTGTTTGAATGACGTTTCTACGTCGAACGGTGTAGGACTAGATAGCGACCGAAAAAACGGCGGAATAAAAAGAAAAAAAATAATAAAGAGAAAAAACGAAGAACATATCTTGGGATTGCTGCTTTGGACAGCAATCCCAACAAAAACGAAGAACATATCTTGGGATTGCTGCTTTGCACAGCAATCCCAACAATAAAAAAAAGAATAATAAAGAGAAAAAACGAAGAACATATCTTGGGATTGCTGCTTTGCACAGCAATCCCAACAACAAACAAGAAGCGACACTCATAAACTAGCTAAACACATCGACTATCCCTCTCAGTTAGCTTAGCTTAGCTGCTAATCATAACCATACAACAGAACGAAGGAATTATCAACATTCTATGAGGCCTATATAAATTATAATCACGCAGTTAAATACTACAGCGGCAACCAACCCATCTGTCTTATGGACACACACTAGCTACACACACAGTAAGCACCTAACTTAACATTCCACTGCTATTTCCTTTTGTAAAATTCCAGTTCCCTAAACTCCTCAACAACCGACCGCGCCCCTAGTGGCCGTTCTGGGAATTGCAGTCCTGCCTTCAGCACAGCCGCCCCCAAACTTTCCCTAGCAAGTTTGCAGAATAATGTCATTATTGTCCATCTTGTTCTGGAAAAGCTGGGAGTCGGATTAGACGACTCACTGGTCGCACATATCTGCGGTCCTTCACCTTGACCTCTGCCGATCGAATCAAGCCATCAGTCCCTGGAAATACTCAGCTGATTTCCCCCACTGGCCATGATGCTCTGGGTAGTTGGGGATCCACTATCATAAATACCGTGCCAAGCTGAATGGGAGATGTATCTGTCTGCCACTTGGACCGGGTCTGAAGAGTTGGCAAGTAGTGACGCAGGAACTGGGTCCAGAAGCGGTCGGCCAACACCTGACAGGTCTTCCAATGACGATGTCAGATGATCTCTGAGTCATGGTATATAACCTGGGGAAGTGAAGGGTCCAGTCGCCCCATCAGCAACAGATTAGGGGTAATAGGGTCCAGATCGGCTAGGTCTGACGACACATACCCCAAGGGCTTGGAGTTGAGGATCCCCTCTATCTCCACTAGGACCGTGTACAGTACTTCTCCACTCACTATCTGGGAACCCAAAGTGGAGCTCAAAGCAGCCTTGATGGACCTGATTTCACGCTCCCTGACCCCTCCAATATGGGGAGCGCTTGGTGGGTTATTTTGGAACTTAAGCTGCTGCTTGGCTAACTTGGCTTGTAAGGAAGGATGCAGGGCCTCAAAGGCTCCCTTCAGTTCTCGATCACCCCCACGGAAACTAGTGCCCTGGTCACAGAGCAACTCAGCTGATTTCCCGCGATGGGAGATGAATCTTCTCAAAGCCATCAGGAATGAGTCGGTGTTGATACTGGCTAGCACCTCTATATGAACAGCTCGGGTCGTTAAACATTTAAAAAGCAGGCCCCAGCGTTTCTCATTTCTCCATCCAACCTTCACCTGCATCGGACCGAAGCAGTCCATCCCAGTTGAGATAAAAACTGGACGATGTAGTCTAAGGCAAGGGGGTTGATTGGCCGAGGTCTCCACCTTTGACACTCAAGGCATGAACGTTGCTCTCGTCTTATGGCTTCCCGGCCTCGGAGAATCCAAAATCTTCTCCTCAGCTCCGTGAAAAGCCTCTCTGCCCCTGGGTGCTTCAAATCACTATCATTGTTTTAAGACGACAGGATGAACATTGACTACTGAGTCCTGACAGCGTCTAAGTCACCCACCCACTCTAATCAGCTGGAGGGACTTATCATATTCAGGTGCCAGTGTAATCAAACAACTCGATGAGGGAACAGGTTTCCCCGATACCAGACACTGGATCTCATCAGGGAAGCTGACCCTCTGGGTAGATCTCAGGAGACTAAGCTCTGCCTCTCTGTAATCTTCTGCTGTCAAGGTCTCTCCTGACCTATCAGCCGCCCCGTGAAGGCACTTTGCACTCTCTTTCAGCAGCTCACTGTAGTTGCTGAACTTTTGTGCGTCTGGCAAGGGGTTGGCAGCTGTTGAGGACACCAAACAGACCATGGGCTTGCGCTGCTCCTCTTCTACATCCTCATGTGAAGGGATTGAGCGCTCTGGCCATTGTTCTGGTGGAAGCAGCAAGAACGAAGGTCCTCGGGCCCACCGAGATTGGTATGTGAGATCTTGCAGTCTTTTTCCTCGGGTGAGGTCGTCTGCCGGATTGTCCACTGTAGACACGTAACGCCAAGCCTTGCTGTCTGTGAGTTCCTGGATTTCGGCAATTCGAGTACCCATGAAAACTTTATAATGGCAGGAATCATACTGAATCCAAGTGAGGAAGGTGGTGGAGTCCGTCCACATCACAGCTCTGGACATCGGCAGTGTGAGCTCTTTAGTCAGTAGACTGGCTAGTTGAGCACCAGTTAGGGCTGCGCACAATTCCAGTCGTGGCATGGAAAGTTGACGTTTAGGAGCCACTCTGGAGTGGGCAGTCAAAAAGGCAACCTCTACATGTCCCGCACCATCTTCTGTGCGTAGGTATCCTATGCTACCATAAGCTTGTTGTGATGCATCACAGAAGATGTGCAACTCTCGTCTGCTTTCAGGACTGTCCAGGGCTGGGCTAATGTAGCAGCGCCATTGACAGATGTGGTCAAGGTGCTGGAGTTCCCCTTCCCATGTATCCCAAGCAGACAGTAGATCACGTCTCTTGGCCCATAATTGTTGGATGAGCACTTTAGCCCTAGGTGTGAACGGAATGAGGAACCCCAACGGGTCGTATTGGCTAGCCAGAACTCTCTAAATGCTCCTCATGGTAGGAGGGCTGCTCTCTAAAGGCTTCGATTTGTAGTGGAGTATGTCAGAGTTGCACATCCAGCGCAACCCTAAAGCAGGCTCCTGAGGGTTCGTATCAGTGTGATTCAGCCACTGTTCACTGCTTTTTGACCTCAGCTCTTTCGAAAGATGATCAAGGAGGTCCGGTGTGTTGCTAGCCCACTGTCGTACACCTTGGGTTGGGCATTCTCTTGTCGGCTCCGCCAGAGGAACCGCAACAATGGCCGGTCTTCGGGCAGTAGTCTCACCTGGTGAAACATCCCCATTATGTCACTGCTGAGGGCAATGGGGTGTTCTCTAAACTGCAGCAGGACCCAAGGAGGGAGGCACCCAGGTTAGGGCCAGGCAGGAGCAGCTCGTTGAGGGTTTGGCCCTGATAGGTGAACGAGCAATTGAACACAACCCGATTCTTTCGGTTATGAGTCACCATGTGGTGTGGAATGAACCACGACTCCTCTGAGGTTTTCACCTGCTCTTCTGTCACTTCGGTAGCATAACCTGCCACCACTACCTTCAGGATCTCCTCTTCATAGGCCTTGGCCTTCTCTTGGTCTCTGCTGAGGTGCCTCTCTGTACCACTGCTTCTGGTGGTGATGAAAGCACAGGCATGTCATTCACACGCAAGAGTGGGGTGGCGTATCTGTGCACACCATCCACATCTACCCTAGCCGTTTTCGCCTCCAAAAGATTCATCGCTTGTTCTTCCCTCCGGGATCTAGTGACAAACTTCTCACCTCTATATGGTAAGGTGTCGAGTTACCAGAGCTTCTCCACCTGTTCACGGGGCTCAGCCGCAGGAGAAGCGGTAGAGAGGAAAAGGCACTGTGGTGGTTGGCTACACCGTGGAAGAGATGGTACTGGTCCTTGCAGTGTCCAACCCAGCCTAGTCTTAACTGCAGCAGGGCCCCCAGGTGGGCCTAGGCGCACAGGTTGGATAGTGGTCACTAACTGAGGACAGTCTGAGCCAATTAGCAGGAGTGGCCTGGCGGTCGAAAATGTCAACATGTCGACATGTTTTTCATAAGCAGAAGTACAGAAGTACAGAAGCCAAGAAGCAGAACAGATGAGGTGGATGGAAAATACCTGAGAGGAGACTAATGATGGCACTGTTGGCAGATCAGTCTCTCTGTCCCTTGGCCTACCACTTGTTCCAGACTGAACTGTTCTAACAACTGTGTATGAACAGTGACTGTGGCTTAGTTGGTACCTCTCTTGAAAACAGGAGCCCCTGGGTTCAAAGCTTAGGTAGAACCTTAAACATCAAGTAAATTCTCTGGTATCTGTATTTACCTGGACCAAATGTTGTAGTTTCTGGACTATAAATTGCACTTCTTTTTTTCAGCATCTGACAAATGTCAGATCCCTCTACAGCCTTCTCTTGTCAGTTTGTATTATGAAAAGTGGTCTTATAAAGTGACTCTAATGTAGATGTAGTGACTGAGTGGTTAGGTCAGTTCCACAGTTAACCCTCTGGGGTCTGAGGGGGTTTTTGGGGCCTGGACAAATTTTGACATGTCCTGACATTTGTGCTTTTTTCAGTGTTTTTTAAACATATTAATGTCTAAAATCTGATAACACTGTAATCATCACAAAATTGGCTACAATAATATGTGAGCAGCAAGTTTATACAGTATTGTGTTTTTGAGAAAAAAGTGTTTATGCATGGCTAGTGAAAAACTACAATTTTTTACTCACTGAAATAAGACCATAAAACACAGACAGAACATTGGTTCACAAGACTTTGGAGACCAGCATGTTGTTGGCTAAAGTATTTACTTCAGAGTGCTGTGAATGTCATCTTGTTCACACATTCACAGTAAACAATACACTGATTTAAATTTTCTAAGACACTTTTTGTCCAGAAAGGCCATATGCAAGAGGGTGTGTCTGAGGATGAATAGTCATGTGATTTACCTGAGAACACAAAAGACGCACTGAACGACCAGACAAAGGCGCGCATAATGAGCCTTTCAGTCAATGTAGATGGGACGGATTAGTGCAGCACAATACAACACAATGAGGAGCCAAACGATCCTCATTTGAGTTAAAATCAGTGTTTTTACTCTGAGGACAGAGAACTATTTGTCTCTGTGTGGAATGTAAGGAGCGCCGCTTCACATGCGTAACGCGCCATCATCCAAACGCGCCAAAAAAGAGAGTAAATTCTATGATGAAGTTTGATATTTTGTGTCATTTCTCGGGGGTGTGCACATATTTACCTGGTTCACCTGAGATTATTTACATGTGAACAGTGGACAGTGTACAAGGCGGGACCGCATTACCTGTAATGAGGTGAGACAGGAAAAAACGGACTTCTCCTTACGTTCATACGGATTAAATAAAAAGTGAAGATTTGTTTTTGACTTGAATTGTTTCACTCAAAAGAAAACATTTCAAGCTTTCTAGCCATATAATTCTTATTTTTATGAGCCAAGTATTCGCTGAGATTCTGGTTGTTTTATTTACGCGTCTGTGAAGAGAAATGGCAGAGACAGAAAAGTCCGAGAGCGCACCCTGTCGGCTTTCTTTATTTAAAAAAAGCACAACGTTTTGTTGTTATTATGATGGTATACCACTAAAACTAGACCCTTTGCAGATTTGAATGATATACTTCTTTTATCTGTACGATCAGAATTGACGGAGTAATTTAAGTTTGTTTCGGCCTTATCAGAAAAAGATGCGTCAAAACGCGCCGGCGCGTGCGTCGACCCCAGAGGGTTAAACAAGAATTAATACATGTCTTATTTATATTTCTACATTTGAATTTTCATCTATTTCTGTGTTTGTCAGTGATGTAGATGGGCGTAGAACTAGACTAGTTAATGTTAATAACCATCTCCCCTTGTATCCAATCTGAATGGACTACCTCTTTGCTGATCTCTCTTTTGCAGGGTTAGCCAAACCTGGTCCCCTAGGGCCACTGCCCTGTTTGTTTTCCAACTATCCCTGCCCTAACTACTGCTGATTGCCTAATTCAGGTGTGTTCAGCCAATCAAATTAATCAAACTAAATAAGGAGAGAGAGAGGTGGGGAACAGGTACTGCAGTCAGTCTTAGGGATCTGTGTTGGTTACTCATTCTCCAGTAAGTTCAGTCACATGCACGTTGGTATAAATGCATAGCACAGTATTACAACACAGACACTGCTCTAGAACAAAGGTGCCATGTGAAGAGTGGGGTTTGAATGCACATCTGTAGAGAAAACTAAAACCTGAAAGCAACACTTAGATCACTCAGTCATGGTGACCAATGTATCACAATCTGACTTTAATGTTGTCAGAACATTAAGGTCAGATTTATCTTTATGAATTAGTCTGACTATATTCAGTATTAGTCTGACTATATTCAGTTCTTTGGGAGTTGGAACTGTTTTCTATGTAACAGTGTAGCTGAAATATGTTGAATGTGCAGCTGAACTTCCTTTATTCACTACTCATTGTGGTGATAGGTTATTGACTGATATCTCATGTAATGTTGTAATGAGCCCTGCTGGAAAAGGTTGCAAGGTTGGTTTCGAGTTAATACTCAGTTAATTGCAAGTTTGCAACTGCTGCACGTTTTTTAACGGGAACACGTAAACGGGAACACATAAGTCCTGTTTTCGCGTCCTTATACTGGCTCCCTGTGCAGTTCAGGGTCAAATTTAAAGTATTGCTAATGGCCTACTTTGGAATGAGTTGCCCCTGTACATCAGGCAGGCCCCGACTCTTCCTATTTTTAAATCTCACCTTAAGACGTTTTTATACACATTGGCATTTAATACTGAATGATGAGGTGTTCTTTTTATTGTACTATTTGTTATTATTGGTTGTTTTTATTTCCTGTTTTTCTGTTTACAGCAAGTATAGATTTGTACAACACTTTGGTCAACTAAGTTGTGTTAAAGGTGCTTTAGAAATAAATTTGACTTGACTTGACCATGTTTCCCTAGAGTCAAGCATCCTCCTGAGACTGCCCAAATGCTCAGTGTATTATCTGTTCAACAGAGAACAGAACGGGCTAGTCAATAGTCCACCTAGTCAATGTCAGGGTTTGTTGGACTTGAGGACCAAATAAGCACTCACACCACTCTCAATTTAAGAGATTTTATTCACAAGAATTAGTATTGAATGAAACGTGCAATATGGTTTGACCAGTAGGTGGAGACAAAGACCAGAAGATATATGGAATGGGACGATTACTGACTAAGCTCACGCCGGTAACTTCGAGATTGCCTAGGCAGATGAATGAGGGAATCCGGAATTTTGGCCCGCAGAGCAACATCTGAACGTATCAGGATTGTTCTAGTCACGAACTCCAGGTCCTCTGATAGTTAGTGAGTTAAACCTAACAGTTAAACTCCTCCAATAAACTATTCCAAAACAAGAATGAGAGGGAGAAAATCACAGTTCTCTTCGTAACTTAAAAGAGACAACAAAACTAAACACGGAGGATCATAGTTCATAAACAATGCTTCCTTGAAACTTCAAATAGTCCACTCATGAAGATCCTCCGGGACTGCTCGAATTCGTGCAAGTGTTAGTCCACTTGAAAACAACCAAAGTTCTTCTTTAAGGTAAACAAAGGCTTACTTGGCGATTAATCTTTTTCTGGATCGGGCAGCATGAATGACACTCCTTTGTAGGTGGCGAAGCAGACAATCCGGCGAGCTGATTGTGGTCGGCGAGGAGTATAAGAGCTGTCAACATACGAGAACAAACAGGTGAGTAATGCTGTCAAATTAGCTGACAGGAAACGGAGAGCAACCGGCCGCACGTGGACCCTTCAAAATAAAAGTGCGACCCCGGAAGCCAAGCTGTCGAGAGAGTTGCCAGGCGTGACAGTCAATGTTGTTTCAATTTGGAAACAATTACAGTCACTCATCTATGTTTATTTAATGACAATCCAGATGAGGATATTTGTTGTAAAGCATCACAGGTTTGATGGAGAATGTGAGAACTGATTTCACTGCCTGGGATTCAGACCCACTGATTTTTCAAGCATAGCAGGAAATGTCCCACTGTTACTGCCAAACATCAACATACAAAAAATTTGTACAGTGATGTCCTTGAAAGCTACTGGCCTGCTTGTTGTCCAACCATCACCTGCCCTCCCCCTACCCACTGCTGATCACCTAATTCAGGTGTGTTTCCTACAATCAAGTTAAACCCAAAGGGCAGGGACCATTGGGGAACAATGAGTGATGTGTATTTCAACAACCAGGACTGGCTTTCCTTTCTTGAGGAGATTCACATGACTGTATGTATCTCCACCTCTGATGAAGGACGTGGTGATAGAGTACAGTACAGATATTGCTCCACAACAAAGAGACTGTAAGACCAGACAGACCAACCTGTGCACCGCCTGGATTGACTACACGAATCAATAGGACTCTAAGAACCTTCCTAAGGAACTCAATGGGACTGTGGAAAACAACCCTAGTGACGAACCTCAAGCCAATTGCATTAAGTGCGGCATCTACCAAGGAGATGCTCTGTCCCCGCTGCGGTTCTGCATAGGCCTGAACCCCCTCACCCAGGTCATCACTAATACTGGCCTTGGATACCACGAAATGGAGCAACCATCAGCCATATCCTGTACATGGATGACATCAAGCTGTACGCCAGAAATGAGCGAGACATCGACTCACTGAGCCATACCACCAGGATATACAGCAACGACACTGGAATGTCATTCGGACTGGACAAGTGTGGTCGAATGATAACAAAGATTTATGTCTTATACAGGTCATACAATTGATCATAGTTACAGGGCAGAGCTCAGTTTAACCTGAATTATGTTTATATAGTGGTTCCATGATGACAGATTATGAATCAGTGCAGTAACATTAGACTGTAATTAGACAGATTTACTGTTGCAGTAAACCTGGAAATTCTTCTGGTAATTCTGCACAGATCATCCACTTTAAACATCTTTAAACATCTTTAAACAGTGTGATGAGGTGACAGAGCAGTAAAGGTGATGGACTGCTAATCCATTGTGCTTTGCACACATGGATTTGAATCCCATCCTCGCCGTGGAAGCTCTTATTTGGCGTTCAAAGATTATAAATGTGAGAAGACACAAGTATGATCTCTGTTTCAGAATGTTCAAACTGGAAGTATAGCATGCATTGCATTTGTGTAGTGTAGAGGAAGAACCAAAGTGGATGAAAAGTGCATTGATGTGCTGATGAACGGTTTCAGTGCATCAACCTCTGGATTATGCAACAAAACAGAAACAAACGTGTTTCTCTTTAACTTAACATGAAGCAAAGCTTATTCTTATTTGTGTGTATTAATGGGACAGGAAGTCCTAAGCTCAGTATAAAGCTGGAGTGGTAAAGTGTTAGAGCCAGACAGAAGCAAGAATTATTTTTACATTTGAGCTTTTGTATATTTCAGATTGTTTCATGTAAAGGTGGCTATTGATCAATCAGCACTAACAGACTCTCAGTTGCATTGCCTGATTTTTTTTATGTCAGGTTCTGATTATCCTCATTGAGTGAACTTATATTGTTTTTCTATTATAGTATTTTAAGAGTTAGGTTTCTCTTATGATAGTTCAAGATCTTCTGCTACTGGTGGGCACTCTAAGTTCCTTCTTTTAACAGTTTAGATGTTTTGAGAACAGATTTTGATAAGTAGCACCAAAAAGTTTCTAGTCTGAGGTCTTACTGAGACCTGAGTCAAAGTCCAGAGTGCAAATCATTACACCATGGAACCACAGTATGAAGATATGAAGAGTGTAACTGATCCAGCTGAGCCTAGCCCTGTAACTGTGATTAGATGTATGTCTGACATAAATTATAAATCCCTGAATCTCCTGCTTTATATGGACTCCTCTGAGAAAGGTCCATCAATATATGTTGTAACTTATTCAGCATGTACAGTGGCAGGAAATACTATGAGAACCCCTTGGAATTAACTGGTTGTCTCCGTTAGTTTGCCATGAAATGGAGCTGATCTTTATCTAAATCACAACAGTAGACAAACACAATATGCTTAAACTGATAACACACTAACAAGTCTAATTTGTTTTCTCTTTTTTGAACACACCCATTAAACCTTCGGTGCTGAAGGAAACAACAACTACAAAAACAAACAAGTAAATACAATACAACAAGAACTGGACTTCAGGCCTGCAGCCGAGGACCTCGGGTAATGCCTAGGTCTCTCCTGGAAACCTCCTGGCAGACTGCAGTTTGACCAGCTGGCAGCACAACGGACTGAGCCTCAGTAAACCTGAGGTCAGACAAGTAACCCATGGCTATGCTGGTTGTCTCACACTAATCTCAGTTGGTTTCCGTAGATACTTACAGCTTCCTCCTAAACTGCTGTTTAGACCTCAGACTCAAACACAGAACATGAACTGATTTCAAGATTTCTTTTTCACCACTGCATATAACCTATGGTTATACTGTTACAATGTTTTATTTGTTAATTCATCTAGTTTCTTTGACCAGTTATCCCTCTGTTTCCCCCTATGTAAATAACTGTCATATTCTGGAAACTAGGTTTCCGGTTCTGTGATTTTACTTTGAAGGGACAACGGGAAATGCTTGGGCAATTTGTTCTGAACTTTATTTGATTGCTGATTTGTGTCACCTGTGGACCTATGCTTAAATAGCAGGGACTGTGTGGACACAAATTGCTGGATTGTTTGTTACCATACTCACTAGTGAGGAGTTACTCTTCAGCGGTATGTGCTCTGAATTAGTGATGGGCAAGTGAAGCCTCATGAAGCACTGAGGCTTTCCTGATAATTGTGCTGAAAAAGATTCAAAGCTTCGAGGCTTCAGAGACGGTGACATCTGGTGGACAACTGAAGCAATAGCAACCTCTAAAGAGCATGAATGAAGCACTGGCACTGTTTCAATCCCAAGACAGCAATAAAAGTTCAGACCTCTTGAGATCAAAATGATCCCAAACTTTAGAACATCGCTTATTGGTGGGACTCGCCGTGAAACTTGCCAAAATACTCTCACTCTCACTCTCCAAATCCTGAAGCAGAATGATGCATCTTATATAGCTGGTATGGCACCAAACCACTCATATCTGTCAAACCTGTCAAGCTGTCATTGCCTCAGAATGCATTGAAATGCCATGAGCCAATGACACACACTGAAAGACTATGAGCCAATGAAAAGCTTTGAAACATTTTGAAGCAATGAAGCTCAAAGCAAAACAGTGATGACGTTCGTCATCAGTCACGTGACACCGGTGTTTTGATACAAGCCTCGACACAGTGTTTCGAATCACTCCGCTTCAGGAAGAGTGACAGCTATCAGACCACTTACACAGGTATGAACTATTTGAAGATTTTCAATCAGGATTTAGAGCACATCATAGCACAAAAACAGCACTGTTAAAAGTCACCAACAACCTTCTCCTAGCCTCAGATAATGGACTTGTTTCTATACTTGTCCTTCTAGACCTGCATTTGACACTATTGACCACAACATCGTATTACAGAGATTGGAGCATGTGACTGGTATCAGAGGAACAGCATTAAAGTGGTTCCAATCCTATTTATCGGATAGATTCCGGTTTGTCCATGTCCATGATGAACCTTCCACACACACAAATGTTAGTTATGGAGTTCCACAAGGTTCTGTGCTAGGGTTGATTCTGTTCACCCTGTAAATGCTTCCTTTAGGCTATGTCATTAGGAAGGACTCTATTAATTACCACTGCTATGTATTGATCCCACTATCTCTGACATACTAAGCAAGCACTCTACCACTTGAGCTAATTCCCCAACAAGTTCAGCACCAGTAGCGAACTACTACTGCATGTGTTAAAACTAGAGATGGGAAATTCGATTCTTTTAACTGACTCGGATCTTTAACTCTCGAACAGTAAATTGAGCGAATCATTTTGAGTCATTTCGTTCATTTTACAGCAGGTGGCGCTGTAGGCCTCTTGTGGGCGTTGTAAAAGTGGCCGCGGTTCTCTTATACTATATACTGAAGACAACATGGTTTGCTTCAGCTGACATATTATAATCCACAAAATGCCACAAGCAATTCAAACCATGTGAAAACCTAGGAAAGCAAATACACACCACAATAAAGTGTCTTGTGTCCTGCATCCTCCCTGCCATTGTTTAACAGCGCGACAGTGACTTGGTAGCTGTCACGTGACAAATGAACGCGAGACCGATCCGAGAACGAGTGTACAGCTCGCCACACAGCCCGAGCTCTGAACGATGAACAATTTGTGGCAGAGTATAACACAAAATCAACATATTGATATAATTTTCTAAAGTATTTATTTACAAACACACTTTACATTATATACACAATAACACCACACACATCTACAAGAATCAAAGACCAGTAGCTGAGCTACAGCTGTCACGTGACAAATGAACGAGGACCTGAGGACGGACGCACAGTTGAGTGAGTCATGAACTAATCATTTCTGTTCCCTGTCCTGCTGACTGAGCTTATGTAGCTGCTGCCATGTGGCGAGAGAAGGTACTGCATGAAAATGAACAAATCGCTCACTGAGAGGACTCATTACTCCCGAGTCATATAAAAGATTAGTTCATATTGAACGGATCGTTCACGAACGACACATCACTAGTGTTAACTGGAGTTATAGTTGACTGCTCATGGGTCATCTAAAGGAGAGATTCTGCTCTGACAAGTGATTAAAACTGTACAAGTCAGATATTACAAATGTTTTGACTTTACTTTTTATTAATTTTTCTTTACTGTTTTAGTTGCAGTCAGATAAGACAACATCCAGATTTGTCTAAAGCAAAATCTTCCATTACCTGTAATGTTGTCCTTGTAAAAAGTCCACATGGGATTATTTTATTTAGACATTTTTCCTACATGTTCCTGACCATCTCATTAAGGATATTTGAACAAAGTAAGGATATTGGTGACCCACCTCTTGCCCATCTCTTATGAAATGGCAATGTGCTCACTGTGTCCTGGGCCCTTAAGACTACCAGCTACAGTGAGGGGCTGTATGCTTCAGAGAAGGTGTTTCAGTGTCATTAAATAAACTAGATAGATGAGTGACTGTATCATAAATGACTACAGAATTGTTTCCAATTTGAAATGTTGACTACGTGGAATTTCCACACATAGAACATTAATCTTTAAAACCTGCTGCTCTGTTCTTTGTAGGACAGATAACAGACTGAGCATTTGAGCAGTCTAAGGAGTATGCTTGGCTCTTAGGCAACCTTGGACTTACTGCCCCTCTCCTTCCATCCTGCAGCTCAGGACATGCTCATAGCCAAGGGAAGGCTTATTGTTGACATCATCATTCTACTTAAGAAAAGGATCTTAGTACTTCTTTCTCCAGTGGTTACAGGGTCTGGGTTCGCAACCTGTTAGGTGCTTTTTGCAACTGGGTCTTTCTGTGTGGAGTTTGCATGTTCTCCCTGTGCTTGTGTGGGTTTTCTTCAGGTTCTCCAGTTTCCTCCACACAGTCCAAAAACATGTATGCCAGGTTGTATGAACTCATCCAGAGGCACATACTGGTTTTCCAGAGTGTCCATAGCACTTTGGCAGGCATGGTCTTTGATAGCATCTCAAAGATGTTGTCCAGCTGTTTTTGGTGGCTTTCCTTCAGCTCTTCTATCTGTCTAAACATTTAAAGCCCATTTTATTCACCAGGTTTGGTTTTTAAACAACAGCTGACTTTGGTAGGTTGATGCTGAAATCACCACTGATGGTGGTGCACAGTTGAAAAGTCCCCAATTATGCAAAACTGACTTTCTGTTCATTTTGGTACACTTATATGGCTGTCTGGTGTATGTAGAGATACACAAAGCAGGTAGAGGCGCCTCCTTTTTTTTCCTTTCCCTGTTTTTTTTTTTTTTTTTGAAGCGAAGTGATGAAACAATAGGTTTTCCACTTCCTTTTCTTGTATACAAGAGGTAAGCCCCTCCTCTGGCTCTGCCCAAACACAGCCCATGGAAAAGTTCAGCAAAACTCTGCTGTCCTCCATTATTGGACACTGGCTCTGGCACAAAGAGGATAGACACAGCAGGAGACAAGCTGAGCACAAAAGCTGCTCTGGTGTTGACTGTAACAACAGGAGTCTGTTCTCACTACCATCAGCACAAGACAACAAGGTACAGTGGATACTTTCATTTACTGTGGTGAGTTTCTATAGTTTTACTTCTGTTTTATATATAACATGGACGTGTTGATGCTGGCCATGTTAGCTGCATAGTTAGCACTGACGTTAGTTAGTTTACTTTGGAGGTATTACACATCAATACTGTCATATTCAAAGGAGGAAAAGGAAAGTGCCAAAACAACCCATTACTTGAGCAAATATGCCAGAACTGTAAATTGAAAATAGAAAACGTATGTTTTACAAATTTAAATAATGTAAATAAATGTTTACTGTTATTAAAAAGTTATAAAACAACAAAAAAGTCTTCTAAAAATGGAAGTTGTCACTGTCATCACCTACAACATGTTGTTTTAATCTTGTAGTGCAAAAGCATCAAAAGCTATTTCTGTTTCTCTTCTGTGATGGAAACCATATTCAAGGAGGTGTTGGT
Organism: Mastacembelus armatus; assembly: GCF_900324485.2. NCBI lineage: Eukaryota > Metazoa > Chordata > Actinopteri > Synbranchiformes > Mastacembelidae > Mastacembelus > Mastacembelus armatus. The sequence continues at coordinate 119,634 of NW_022872893.1, read as the reverse complement.
GGATTCAGCAACATCCATGGTCCTGAGGATACATGACCCATTTATTACATTACCAGGAACATGGTGTAATGGTTAGCACTCTGCACTTTGACTTCAGTCATATGAATTTTAGTCTCAGTAAAATCTCAGACTGGAAACTTTTTGGTGCTACTTACCAAAATCTTACTGTTCTCAAAACAACCGAACTATTAAAAGAAGGAACTGCCTATCAGTACCAGAAGATCTTGAACTATCATAAGTTCACTCAATGAGGATAATCAGAACCTGACATAAAAAAAATCAGGCATTGCCTATTTACAGCTTCAGCATCTACATTGTTAGATAGAAACACTGGACAAGTGTCTGTCCTGTACTCTACTGTAGTGTTTTGGTGATAAGGTGTCATCATGGTTCACCTGAGGCACAGTCACACAGAACAGCTGACAAAATCTACTACAGGGCAGAAAACACCAATGAACAACTGAGAGTCTGTTAGTGCTGATTGATCAATAGCCACCTTTACATGAAATGATCTGAAATACACAAAAGCTCAGATGTAAAAACAATAAATGAATCTAGAATTATTAAATAAGATACAAACATTTATTCCTGCTTCATTCACAATAGAAACTTGACTCAACTTTAAACACTAACAAAAGCCTTAAGACCATTGTTTCATAACAGTCTCAGATTGACTTCATCCAGACAAATGCAGGACCAACGAGTTTCAAGCAGGTGTCACATTTCTGCCTGTGTCAGAGCTTCCAAACAGTGACTCATTTTTCTCCATATGGACTCAGACCTTCAGAAAGCTTTGTTTTCTCCATCACTACAAATCTGTCACTCAGTGAAGGTTAGTGCAGCTGCATGTGTCTTTGCTGGGAATCATTTGCTTCTGTCTGGCTCTAACACTTTACCAGTCCATCTTTAGACTGAGCTTAGGACTTCCGGTCCCATTAATAAACACAAATACAGAAAGAAATCCATGCAACTCTACAACAATGTAGAAAAACATTTGACACATTTAATTTTTCATATTCAGTTTATTATCAGCGTTTATTTCTTTTTGTTGTCCATAGAAGTTTGTGTGGGCATTTTGTAGCTAGTTCAGCCATGATATTTGATGTTAATTCAGAATTTAGGTTCTTGTCTTTAGTTCTTCCTCAGTACTAAATAGACAAATGACTATATCTTCCTATTATTGCTGTACAGTTTCCACACCTAGTAAAACACCTTAACCTACACTTATGTGCAGAGAAATGTTTCTTTTCAAAATAAAACAAATACTTATACATTTTTTGGTTTTAAATATAATCAGTTACCCTTGACTGTAAGTTGTTGTGGCTGAGCGGTTAAAGTGATGGACTCGAAATCCATTGGGGTTTCCCCGTGCAGGTTCGAGTCCAGCCAACAACAAGATGCACTTTAGGAATTATTATTAGCATAATAATTTGTATATCTGTTTAAAAATTGGTCTGACCACATAAAGTCAGTGTATTATCTTCTGTTGATGTCAGGTACACCTTCAGATGGTGTTTCCGTAATAACTGAGTCTAGGTTATGGTTCAGTGTTGTACAGAGAACTGTTTTGAGCTTGAGAAACACATCTTTGTTTCTGTTTTGTTGCATAATTCAGAGGTCGATGGTTCTCCCTCTATACTACACAAATGCAATACATGCTATAACTCCAAACTGAAGCAAATGTTACACGCAAGTCTTCATCTAATGTCACATTTTTAATTGTTGAACACCAAACACCGGTTTCCACGACAAGGATGGGATTTGAACCCACATGATCGACGCACAATGGATTAGCAGTCTATCACCTTAACCATTTGGTCTCCTTGTCACATTGAAACAGATGTTTGAAATACATGATCTGTGCAGAATTCCCAGAATAACTTCCAGCTGACCTTCATGAGGTTGAGATGTGCCCAAGAACCCACCCAGGACATAGTTATTGTGTCAAAGCACTTCACTTTTCTCCTTTTGATTTCCCACTGACTGTCTAAACAATGTACAATACATATCAGTGCATATAAGTTCAGATGATGAATCAGTTCGTTATTGAATGTTTGCATATTGTGTTGACATTCGTTAGAAATGTTACATTTTAAATATGTTTTACTAATATTATTGCATGATTTTACTATGTTTGCTTCTCAGAATTCCAACTTCCAACTCGATGTTTTTTTTCCCATATCTGACTTTCTTGTCAGAATTGGGACTTTTTCCTCAGAACAAATATAGAAAGAAATATCACAGTGCCCATAATCATCTTCTGTAAAACTTTGAATCTAACTGAATAGATAAACATGTTGCCATGACAAAGTGTGACAGCTTTGGTGGAGCTCAAACCACCTGTTTCAAGTAGTAAACAAAGTCTCTAATCACTTGCTTCACAGAAACAGTCCTGGAATCATTGTAAGAGATCTGTCTTTATTTCAACACTCCACCACCCCAGTATTTATTCAGCATTCCAGCAATGTCTTCAGTAATTCAACACATCAAATGGAGCTACAAAGAGTTTGGGTCAAAGCTCAGGTTGGGTTTTCTGAGACTGAAATGCAACAGTGACCAAAACAGCCATATATGTACTGGTTTCTAACCAGGGACCTTTCATAGGTGAGGCAAATGTAATGACAGTAGTTGTCAGGTTTACGCTACACTGACATGGTTCTTTTCCCTGAAGGCAATGAAACACACGACAACTTTGTACCGAGTATATGCCTGCAAGTGAAAAAGGCCTCAGTTGCAGATGGAGAGAAGAGACTTTCTTCTCTCCCCCATGCGACCTTGACTCTCCTTTGCCTCCTTTCACTGAGCAGTCTTTTATTTTTATAGTGAGGAACAAACAAGGCACATTATGCGTGGGTGCAGTTAGAAGTTTCAGCTTATCATTTACACAGGTCAAAAGGTTATGTGGTTTATCTGGTAAGATAGACACCTGCTAAAACATCTTACACAAACATGGTATTGTCTTCAAATCATGTTACACAATGACAACAATTGAACTATTGACCCCATGACCCCAACATTTCCCTCCTGTTTGTCATTGTGAAACATACCTCAGGCTGACCCAACTTCATAAGATTTTCTGAGCTGCAGTCATTCATGACAGACTACGGAGGGGGTGGAGGCGATCACATGGGTCCTAAATTAAGAGTGCTAATGCTAGAAACGGCATAAAATCAAACCTTTAAACAATAAAAATAATTAATAAAAATGAATAAGTATGTAGCAAGGCTGGGCGAAAAACCCCTCCTTTAGGGGAAAATTCCCAGCCGACTCCCTCGCCAGGGCAGTCACCTTGTGGCTTGCTACTTTAAAACGTTATATAGATAAAACATAAAAATAAAAATAAATATATACACCTCTCTCTTACACTCGGTCCTCTTCCTCCAGTGGAATTGTTTGTAGGAGAGTATAGGACACAAAGGCTTGAGTGAACATTTTGGTAATCATTGACTTAATACATGGCAGAATACATGTAGTAAATAAGCAAAACAGCATTAAAACAACAATAAAAGGCGTTACTAGCTTCATAATGAAGCTAGTAACGCTGTCATGGGGTTGGAAAAAAGGCTGGGATCGTTTCTTATGAGTGTGGGCACTTTGAACTGCCCCAACAGGCACAATGTAAGTATGGTCACTTACTGCAATTGGGGCACATCGTCCAGTCCAATTTGAGGGTAGCACAGGCCACAAGCTATGACCGCACAGCCACCACGCACCCTCCATCATTGCAGTGTAAAATGTGCCTGTAGAGTTGGGCTGGGTGCGCCATACTACACAACATTTGTCTTCTGGTATAGTACCTACCTGAATGGCATAATTATCACTCTGATGTCTTTGGAAACACCAGGGTAACGCTGCTCTTTGGGAACTAGTAATCGTGCCGTTCATCATTATAGCATCGATACATGGTTTATAGGCGAACTCTGAGACTACAGCTAGACCGGGGTGTAGGAGGCCTGAGACGTTCATTACCAAGGGTTGAATACGTGTTGCATTGCAGGACACGTTGTGAGTGAAGGCGGTGGGGTCTGTGGGTGCCACAGATGTGTTATCATGTATTACTCCACACTGAGTTAAAGTCGTTAGATTCAGTGTACCATTATAAGATAACGCTGAAGTGAAGTTAACAGTATGCGTACCAGAACAATTCAGAATTTTTAGCACATTAGACTTATAATGTGCCCAGTCAAAGACAAGAAACGTCCTGTCATCTTCCCATCCATACTGGGATGCTGCAACAAAACACATACTGTCATTTGAATTAAGCGGGTTAGCGTACAATGTAGGATATGTGACTGACTTAGGCATATATGAACAAACAAAACAGTTAGTTTTATTCCTTCCTTTGGCAACATGGGCAGCATACCTATACCACATATTAGTTTTGAATGGATGTGGTGTTCCTGTTGGGTCCTGAGTCCAACGCCAGTCTTTAGGATCTGTCCATGTCCATCGCTTTGCTCTCAGTTTCTCATGTTCCACGGTGTGATTGTCTCTTGTTGTCTCCAGATCTGCCATGGTGAGGAAAATCACTAGAATAGTCAGACAGAGCCATAACAGTACACAAACACATTCCCACCCTCTCGGGCAGGCGGTGGGTGCCATAGCTGGGAGCGAGGATCAAGTGTTTTCTTCAGCAGCCAAGGGTTTTGGTACCGGCTGACTTCCACCTCTACTCGGCACTCACCAAATGTTGTAGTTTCTTACAGTGGAACTGGTGAATCCACGTTGGTCTCTCTTGGATCTTTACAGCTGTGGGTGTAGTCAGGATCACAGCGTAGGGTCCTTCCCACTTGGGTGTGGACTAGGTTTTCCTCTTGATGACCTTTATCAGCACTTGGTCTCCTGGCTTAACCCTCTGCCCCTGTGGAGACAAAAGGTCATCTGGCAGATTATTTGCACTCACAACTTCTTTAGTCTTTAGCATTTTACTCATCCACTCTGCAAGAGTAGTTTCTCCTTGAGGTTTTTCACACACATCTTCACAAATGGGAAGTGTAAACGGTCTTCCATAAAGGATTTCAAATGGGGTCAGACCTTTGTCTGTTGGCGTAACCCTCATGTACATTTTTACCAGGGGAAGGCACTCTACCCATGTCCATCCCGTTTGCTCCATGGATTTTCTCAGTCTCATTTTTATAGTGCCATTAGTTCTTTCAACTAATCCTGCACTCTGGGGGTGGTATGAGCAATGGTTTTTTAACTCGAACCCCAGGTGTTTGGACATTTGTGTAACTACTTCATTCACAAAATGTGGACCATTATCACTATAAACTCGCTGTGGGATCCCATGATCTGGAATAATGTTTTTGCACAGCGCTTTAGCCACTGTTAGTGCATCAGCACTTTTGCTGGGCACAATTTCAACCCATTTAGAGTATGCATCTATCAGAACAAGACAATACTTGTATGTCTGACATTGTGACAACTCTATAAAATCCATGTGAATAACTTGGAATGGATAGTCTGGGTTGGGGAATCTCCCCCTTTTTGGTCTGAGATTTCCCTGTGGGTTGTGTTTACAACAAATCAAACAGGATTTACAAAAATCTTTTGAGTAGTTATTGAATCCTAGTGCGTGGAAATACTTTTCCACTGCATATACCATCCCTCCTGTTGACACATGGCAAGGCCCATGTGTCAAAATAGCTGCTGTATGATAGAGACTACTAGGTAGGCAAAGTTTATCTTTGATCTTAAAAAGGTCTTGCTCTATTGTGGCTCCTTCTTTGAGCCAGAGTTGTTGTTCAGCTGGTGGGGCTCTTTTCTGCATGTCTGAAAGTACCTCATGGTCTATGGGCTGTTTCACCTCCTCTATAATATATAGAGTGGGTACGGAAAGTATTCAGACCCCTTTAAATTTTTCACTCTTTGTGTCATTGCAGCCATTTGCTAAAATCAAAAAAGTTCATTTTATTTCTCATTAATGTACACTCAGCACCCCATCTTGACAGAAAAAAACAGAAATGTAGAAATTTTTGCAAATTTATTAAAAAAGAAAAACTGAAATATCACATGGTCATAAGTATTCAGACCATGTGCTCAGTATTGAGTAGAAGCACCCTTTTGAGGTAGTACAGCCATGAGTCTTCTTGGGAATGATGCAACAAGTTTTTCACACCTGGATTTGGGGATCCTCTGCCATTCTTCCTTGCAGATCCTCTCCAGTTCTGTCGGGTTGGATGGTGAACGTTGGTGGACAGCCATATTCAGGTCTCTCCAGAGATGCTCAATTGGGTTTAGGTCAGGGCTCTGGCTGGGCCAGTCAAGAACGGTCACAGAGTTGTTTCGAAGCCACTGCTTTGTTATTTTAGCTGTGTGCTTAGGGTCATTGTCCTGTTGAAAGGTGAACCTTCGGCCCAGTCTGAGGTCCTGAGCACTCTGGAAGAGGTTTTCTTCCAGGATATCTCTGTACTTGGCCGCATTCATCTTTCCTTCAATTGCAACCAGTCATCCTGTCCCTGCAGCTGAAAAACACCCCCACAACATGATGCTCCCACCACCCTGTTTCACTGTAGGGATTGTATTGGGCAGGTGATGAGCAGTGCCTGGTTTTCTCCACACATACCGCTTAGAATTAATGCCAAAAAGTTCAATCTTGGTCTCATCAGACCAGAGAATCTTATTTCTCATCGTCTGGGAGTCCTTCATTTTTTTTTTGGCAAACTCTATGCAGGCTTTCATGTGTCTTGCGCTGAGGAGAGGCTTCCGTCGGCCACTCTGCCATAAAGCCCCGACTGGTGGAGGGCTGCAGTGATAGTTGACTTTGTGGAACTTTCTCCCATGTCCCTACTGCATCTCTGGAGCTCAGCCACAGTGATCTTTGGGTTCTTCTTTACCTTTCTCACCAAGGCTCTTCTCCCACGATTGCTCAGTTTGGCTGGACGGCCAGGTCTAGGAAGAGTTCTGGTCATCCCAAACTTTTTCCATTTGAGGATTATGGAGGCCACTGTGCTCTTAGGAACCTTGAGTGCTGCAGAAATTCTTTTGTAACCTTGGCCAGATCTGTGCCTTGCCACAATTCTGTCTCTGAGCTCCTTGGGCAGTTCCTTCGACCTCATGATTCTCATTTGCTCTGACATGCACTGTGAGCTGTAAGGTCTTATATAGACAGGTGTGTGCCTTTCCTAATCAAGTCCAATCAGTTTAATTAAACACAGCTGGACTCCAATGAAGGAGCAGAACCATCTCAAGGAGGATCAGAAGAAATGGACAGCATGTGAGTTAAATATGAGTGTCACTGCAAAGAGTCTGAATACTTATGACCATGTGATATTTCAGTTTTTCTTTTTTAATAAATTTGCAAAAATTTCTACATTTCTGTTTTTTTCTGTCAAGATGGGGTGCTGAGTGTACATTAATGAGAAATAAAATGAACTTTTTTGATTTTGGCAAATGGCTGCAATGACACAAAGAGTGAAAAATTTAAAGGGGTCTGAATACTTTCTGTACCCACTGTAGATTACATTTGCCGAATTGTCCCTGTGCAGCTGCCTTTGCTGTTGCATCCGCCCTCTCATTTCCTCTTGATACAGGATCTATGCCTTTAGTGTGTGCAATGCATTTGCAGACAGCAATCTGCCTTGGTAACATAACAGCTTGCAATAACTCTTTTAGGAGGGAGGCATGTTTAACTTGTCCTCCAGCTGTCTTCATTCCTCTGCAAGCCCATTGTGCAGCAAAGAAATGAAGTGTTGAAAAAGCATATTGGCTATCTGTGTACACTGTAACACTTTTTCCCTCTGCTAGTCTGCATGCTTGAGTTAGAGCAATTATCTCTGCAGCCTGTGCTGAGAAATGTGAGGGGAGTTGACCTGCTGCACAAACGTCCTGTTGTGACACTACAGTGAACCCACACATATTTTCTCCTTTTTTATTTTTAGAGCAGGAGCCATCTACAAACCACACTTCCCCCTCAGCTAAGGCAACATCTTTCAAATCACTACGAGGTTTGCACATCTCTTCAGTGTTTGTAATGCAACAATGGGGTGTGCCTTCCTCAGTAGCATGTGTCATCTTTTTCTCCTTCATCTCTGAACCTGCTATCTTGCCTATCTGGGCCTCCTCTGCCCCTGCCTCTTCCTCTGAATCCTCCTCTGCTGTACTGCTGAGTGCCCCCCCGGGCTCCGCCACTGCTCATCACATCCAGGAGTGCAAACACAGCAGCCTTAGATTGCTGTTCTGATTTATGTTTTTGCATGTCTTGTGCATGCTGTGCATAATTCATTATCTGAGTGACTCCATCTGTGGAAGTGTTGATGTTATGTTTCCGTATATGGTGGGTGATGGGCGGGCGGAAACCACTCAGCAAGGCTTGTTTTAGTTGTTGCTGATAGGCTGACCCAGGGGCCTCCTCAGGTTCCAATCCACTGTTTGCTTTAAACACTTCCTCTAACCTTCCTCTGTATTCCTGCATATCCTCATCATCTTTCTGTTTACACTGAGCAATGATTTGGTAATCAGGTTTAACAAATGCTACTTGCATTCTATCCATCAATGCCATAACTTGATTACCTAGCACTGGGTCTCCAGGAGGCAGGACCACTCCTGCGGGGGTCCGCCCTGTGTATCCTCCCCTCACTCCCCCATACCTATGCCCTAAAGCTTTTCTACATACTGAGTCTATTTCCTGTCCATCTGAGTTGTTGCAAATTAACAATCCACTGACGAACATTAGCAAGGGGGTCCCCCAGTCCTTTTACTGCATCCTCTAATTCTTTGCAGGACCAGGGTGTCTTTACCAGGAGGAGGGGTCTATTATCTCACCCCACTCCATAATGAGGATTTGGCACCTCAATAGCTGGAAAAATACTAGTGTGATCTTCCAGTGGTGACCAGGGAGGTGGGTCGGGGCGGGGCCCCATCCATGACCCATCACCCTGGGGATTTTTAAATGGGTTCGTGTCAGACATAGCTGCTGCCAATTGTTGAACCTCATTAACCAGGCGACTGTACAGATTTCCCGTTCTAGTGTGACTGGGGCTAGATAGGACAGGTCCCACTATCCCACTGGGGGGGGGCTGGGGGAGCCGGGCTACAGCTGACCCCGCTGCCCCTGCCCCGGCAGACGTCTCTGCTGTTCTCTGCGTTCCTCCTTTTGAATTAGCGCTTGTGGGTGCCCTACAAAATCAGCTGGATCCTCTTGGAGAGCTGCTATGAGGGACTTTTTCTCACCTTTCTTTTTATCGCTTTCCTGTCTGTAACCCACAAAGCTGCCTTCTTTCTGCCTGTTCCTGCCATTTAACAGCTTCTATAATTTGCAATTTAAGTTTATCAGTTTTCTTAGGTCCTGCTATAGCCGCTTCTGCTTTTAATTGAGTTACCAATTTATCGCATGCGCAGGTTTCCAGTTTCCCAGGAAACTCATATTTTTTCTTCCATTTACTCAAATATCTTACTGATCCTGGGGAATAAGTGTTCATAAATCTAGGGTCCCGCGTTAACTGGAGTGTACTATTTCCCTTTCCCATGGTTATACTCTGGTTCAAGCAAACGATCAGTCACAACAGTGTGTGGATCATCCACTGTATCAAGCTTCTACAGGTACTAATTCCCTGCGGATACAGCTGTCCAACACACACAACTTCTCGATTTTTGCTTGTACCACACAAGTAATACACACTTTTATTGGAAAATTGACACCGACCTATTCGGTTGACAATTGTCTGTCAAATGTTCCCCTTCACAACAAATATTCATCAATAACCAAACAAATAAGCATTCACATTCACTCCACAGTACTGTTTTAATGCCCTCCTAGTGTCCCTGACACTGGATACACCTCAACCATGTCCCTGACATGGGAGATTATTTTGCCATGGTCTTTTATCCCTCTGTCCCTGACAGATATCAAGTGGCCTTGTCTAACAACTTTCACCGTCCGTGCATTCGAATCAATCTGATTCTAATCCTGCTCTGCAACGGTATTTAATTTAGACTCACACATTATTTTTTCTGACGTCCATTCACACAATTTCAACCGCGGATCTTTACCTGATTTGACGCGAAGGTTGCCTTCAAGGTTTCCGTCAGACAGCAGGGCTGAGAGGATGTTTCCAGACGGGGATCCGCCGACCTCCCAATGATGGATTTTCTCCAGCCGTCTAACGGCTGACTCTGCAGAGATTCACGGCGTCCTCGTCCTCCTCTTCATCCAAACTGTCGTATTGGAAACCGGGTGGAAACACCAATAAATTATGTCAGGTTTACGCTACACTGACATGGTTCTTTTCCCTGAAGGCAATGAAACACACAACAACTTTGTACCAAGTATATGCCTGCAAGTGAAAAATAGGCCTCAGTTACAGACGGAGAGAAGAGACTTTCTTCTCTCCCCCATGCGACCTTGACTCTCCTTTGCCTCCTTTCACTGAGCAGTCTTTTATTTTTATAGTGAGGAACAAACAAGGCACATTATGCGTGGGTGCAGTTAGAAGTTTCAGCTTATCATTTACACAGGTCAAAAGGTTATGTGGTTTATCTGGTAAGATAGACACCTGCTAAAACATCTTACACAAACATGGTATTGTCTTCAAATCATGTTACACAATGACAACAATTGAACTATTGACCCCATGACCCCAACAGTAGTAATATTCTGGTTCATTTTGCTGATAAGATCTATAATTTGATATGAAGTTAATAATTAAGGGCCCCTCCCATAATAAAGGGTGTTTCCCCTAATAAATGTTGCCTCCCATAATAAAGGGTGTTTCCCATAATCAATAAATGTTGCCTCCCATAATAAAGGGTGTAGTCTAAAAATGGTTAATTTTAAAATAAAAAAAAGTTGGTTGGTTGATTAGGGTGGGTTGAAGGGTGTTTCCTATAACGCAGCAGCAGCAGCAACAGTAATGGGGGTGTTTTTTAAAGATAAGTTTTCTATGACAACTTGCCAACAGTAAGGGTTATTTTTAAAAAGATAAGAAGTTCGTTTTGCTGTGGGTGGGTGTGTGTAACGTATAGGCCGGAAGGGGAGTGACCTTACAGTTGTAATTATAAATCATTAAATAATTTCTCGTACTAATTTACATTAAAAAAACATATAAACCATTAAAATAATTTCTGCTGCTACTCCTTTTTAAAAAAAATCTCGTAGACGCCATTTTAGTCCCATGTCACAGTGACGTCAGTAGGCACGAGTGTGCCTCGCTGGAGTTAGCAAGGCATTAGCATCCAGACCGCAGCGTCGTCCACACTGTTTGTGCTACACTGAATCGCGTAAAACAGCGGAGAATCATGTTCATCTTTCACAGAGGTAAGTCTTCTCTATATAACATTTTTACATTATAGAGAGAGAGAGAGAGAGGTATCTTTTGTATTGAACGAAAATTAATATTGGCATAACTGGAAAAAAGCGTGACATCTGACAGGTGATGGACCAAGCGGCCTGAGCGAGAGCAAGTCATTGTCTAAACCTGGTGTGTATTTTTGTTTTCTTTTCAATCATTACCAGTGTTCTTAACATTAATACATGTAGTGATAATGAAACAACAAAATACGTGTTCGCCAGGTGATGAAAATGCAGCGACGGGTTTTGTAAATGAGCATGTGGTTGATTACGTTAATAAAGGTGAGATATCATTTTGTAAATGTTTCTTTTTGTAGTCGTGAGTCTAGAGTGTTGTAAAAACGGGTACGTATTAAGGTGAATATAGACGTTGTATGTGATGTTATATGAGGCATTTAGGCCAGATTACAAGATCGCCCTTTTAAAAATTGCGCCTAATGACGTGTTTATTTTTACAGAAAATGTACCGACGAGTCAGCGACCCAGGAAAAGTCTAAAAAAAAACCCAGAGAGCTGTTAGCAGGTAGGTAAAATGCTAATATAGAACATTCGATGTTTAATGGGTTTTTTAACGTTTGAGGGTTAACCTACAGAGGAGGGAGGAGTTCATACGAGACACATCCCAGCGGCAACAGTCAGCTCACGGCAGGGAGCGTTTGCACCACCAGGTCAGCAGAGGGAGCCGCCGGTACCCAGGAACGTTGCTATATCCAGGGGTGTCCAGCAGAGGGAGCTGCAGGTACCTAGGAACGGTGCTATATCCAGGGGTGTCCAGCAGAGGGAGCCACAGGTACCCAGGAACGGTGCTATATCCAGGGGTGTCCAGCAGAGGGAGCCACAGGTACCCAGGAACGGTGCTATATCCAGGGGTGTCCAGCAGAGGGAGCCACAGGTACCCAGGAACGGTGCAATATCCAGGGGTGTCCAGCAGAGGGATCTAAAGTTACCCAGGAACAGAGCAACATCCAGTAATGTCCTGCAGAGGGCTCCAGAGGTGCCATGGAATAGCTCAGTATTCAGCAGTGAGCAGCATAACGATGATGATGGAGGTAGGATTAAATAATGTATTTCAATGCTATCTAAATACAATGTGTATATATTTATATACTGTATTTTTAAATATGTATGTCTGTGTGTGTGTGTTTGAAGAGTTGCTGGGCTATAAAAGACTGAGATACTCTACAACACCCGTCGCAGACGAGCACAAACAGCCTGCTTCTGAGACCTTTCAAGCGACACAGCTCCTGGAGAATCTGAACGCTGCACAAGCTCACAAACTGCAAGACATCTATTCATCAGGGGCATCCCAAGGTGATGTGGATTTGATATCTTCAAGTCTGTTATACGGTGACTGTGGGTCAGGGCATAACTTTGTACATACAGCAGCAGCAGCAGCAGTAGACACTCATGACTCGGCCGATGGTGGTGGTGGTTGTGGTTTTGGTGCTGGTATAGAGTTATTTGATATTCTAGATTGTTATTTGTCCTCCTTACAAAATACATCTACAACTAGTGGGGCGGCATCGTATGTTTGTGAGTATTGTTATAACACATATGAACCCCCCCCTAAAGCATTGTTGTAAGCACCTGTGTAATGTTTGCTTTACACTATGCATACAGCATCTAGGCCCTGGTGTTAAATGTCATGACTGTAAACAAATCTGTAAATCCCGACACTGTTTTCAGAACCACAAATTACAAGACCCAGTTCACGGTATCATACCTTGTGAGACTATGCGTCACTGTGATGAGTGTGGTATGATATACAGACGCTCCAGGCAAACAGTCGACACACGCAACAGTCGAACAGCCGAAAAGCACAGATGTATAAAGCCTCAATGTGATCACTGTAGAGCTCTCATAGGAGACGGGGTACACATGTGTTTCATACAACCTACACCGCCTAAAGAAGATGATGAGGCATCCCCTCCTAAATATATTCTGTACGACTTTGAAACTAGATACCGGGATGGTAAACATGAAGCCGTTATGGCATGTGCCACTGTGATGGATGAGATGGATCCGTTTCCGTCTTGTTTCAGAGGTGTTGATTGTGTGGATGGGTTTGTCAGATCTTATCGTCATAAAAGATATAGAGGTTACGCATCAGGTTTTGACAACTATCTAGTGCTTGAATATTTTGTACGGCAGCGCATAACTCCTTATGTGATTATGAAAGGGAGCAGAGTGATTCTGATGTATGACGATGCCTATAGTCAACAGTGGATTGATTCCTTCAGCTTCCTGCCTATGAGTCTGTCTAAAACACCTGCAGCTCTTGGTTTTGAGAATGAAATAGGGAAGGGCTATTTCCCGCACAAATTCAACACTGTTGAGAATGAGTTTTATGTAGGATCTTACCCTGAGCCCAAATTCTATGGTTATGAGCAAATGTCCCAGAGTGAACAGGTGAAATTCATGAGCTGGTACAATAATGTTAAAGACACACGCTTTGACATGCAGGCTGAGATGGCTCGTTACTTTCGCAACGACGTTAATGTGCTGCATAAGGCCTGCGTGATCTATCGCAATGCATTCATGCAGTGTACCCAGGTAGACCCTTTTGCTTTCACCACACTGGCATCAAGCTGTATGGGTGTGTTTAAGATGCTGTTCCTGCCTTACAATACTCTTGCGCTCACATACGATGGAATGTATTTGGAGTGCAATAAAGCATTTTCAGACGCATCTATCCAGTGGCTGGAATTTGTGGCTTATTCTGAAAAGCGAGTCATTAGACACGCACAGGGTGTTACTATCACAGGTGTATAAAGTGCTATCTCCAGGCCTCTGCCGATAATACTGGTGTTTATGCACAGTTTATCAACAAGGTGGATGCTCTGAGGAGGCGGCACGGTCTCTGTGTGGTTGTGATGTGGGAGTGTGAGTGGAAGCAGTTGATACAATCAGATCCAGCTGTTCAGGCCTTTCTAGCCAATTACAAGAAACCTGAACGGTTGAATCCTAGGGATGTCCTTTTTGGAGGTAGGACAAATGCTATGAAGCTCCTGCATGTGACAGACTGTGCTGCTGAGGAAAAAGTCCACTACTACAATTGCACAAGTCTTTATCCTACCATTCAATCTAAGAAAGATTATCCAATAGGCCACCCTGAGGTGATTGTGGGTAATTTCGATAGTATTGAGAATTATTTTGGTCTTGTCAAATGTACTGTCTTGCCGAGGACTCTTCCATCCTGTTTTGCCCTACAGATGGCATCACAAACTAATGTTTCCCCTCTGCCGAACATGTGCTGAGGCCCTGAATCAGGTTGCCGAGTGTATGCACAGCGACGGTGAGAGGCAGTTGTCAGGTACCTGGGAGTCTTTTGAGCTTGAAAAAGCTATTGAAAAGGGCTATCGGGTTCTTTGCATTGATGAGGTCTGGCATTTTCCAAAAAAGAGCAACACTCTCTTTAAAGACTATGTCAAGACATTCCTAAAGTGTAAGCAAGAAGCGTCTGGCTATCCAAAGCACATCAGAACCGCTGAGGAAAAGCAGAAATATGTACAAGACTATTTCGATCATGAAGACATCAAACTCGATCCTGACAAGATAGCAGTCAACAAGGCAGTCAGGAGCTGTAACAAGTTACTTTTAAACTCCCTATGGAGGCGGTTTAGTATGAGAACCAATCAGGGATCGTGTGAGTTGATTACAGAGCCTGAGAGGTTCACAGAGCTGACGTTTAATGATTGTATCGATGTCAGACAATTCTGCTTCATTTCTGATGAAATTGCCATGGTGCAGTGGAGAAATGCTGGTGGCCGAGACGCTAGGGTGGCTGATGTGAATGTTTTCATAGGTGCAGTGACGACGGCTCACGCAAGGCTCATGTTGTACGAATTACTGGATAAGCTGCAACAGCGGGTCTTGTATTGTGACACAGATTCTGTAATCTTTACGTCTAGACCCAGGGAGTGGATGCCTCCCTTAGGTCCTTACCTAGGGGATTTAACAGATGAGCTGGGCGGTGAGGAGGATGATTTCATCACAAACTTTGTATCCGGGGGTCCCAAGTGCTATGCTTACCACACACATAGATGTTAAGAGACAGGTAAAATGTAAAGGAGTCACATTGAATTCTACTAATGCTACCGCTGTGACTCATGAGTCACTGGTGGGTCTTGTCAAGGCATTTGTAGCTGACCAGAAAACAAACATACATCTCACAGCTGTAGCAGACACCATCAAAAGGAATAAAACCAAGCTTCATTTGAAGAACGACACTGTTGTGAAGAAGGTCCGGGTCGTGTACAACAAGCGTAGGTTCTTGTCTGATTTTACCACATTACCTTATGGCTTCTGAAATAAGAGTTTGACATCTGTCTTTTACACCCGTTCAGCATGATTGTGAGTGGGCAGTCGAATAGCGGAAAAACTTTTTTTGTCAAAAACATCATTGAAAATGCACAGCGGCTTATTTCGCACAGAATTGATAATATTGTATATGTATATTCATGCTGGCAACCTCTGTATAATCAACTCCTTAAGATTAGAGATATAAATTTTGTCAATGGCCTGCCAGAATCACTGGGGGATGACACCCTCCTACCTCCACACAAAATTAACCTCCTGATTATCGATGATCTGATGAATAATTCCAGCGACAATTTGGAGGTTCAAAATGTTTTTACAAAATATGTACATCATAGAAATCTGAGTTGTATCTATCTAGTACAGAATTAGTTCATACAGGGCAAGGTCAGTCACACCATTAGTTTAAACACTAATTATCTAGTGTTATTTAAGAACCCCAGCTCATTACAAACACTGGCAAGCCTGAATGTACCTACTGATGTATCTACTGTATCAAACACTCAGGCCCGTAGAGATATTGAAGAGATTAAATAAGGTAAGAACTATAGTCCTCCTCCTCCACACCACAAACATAGCCACCATCATCATCATATCATTTCCAGTAAAGCAAAAAAAAGCAGCTCAGACATACTTGTACATAGATCTAGGAGGGGTGCTCAACGCAAAACTAACAGTGCATTCTGGTTACAATACTAATTTTTCATTGGAATAATTTTTGGATGTATTGTATTCAATTTGCTGACTGTTTTTTTTAAATAACTTTATATGTTTGACATTATTATTATTGAATGTTTATTGATCTGATGAATTTATTTGACTATGTACAATGATTATTTTCATGCATTATGAGTAACAAAACAGAGTATTTACTGTTTTTTTAATAACTTTATATGTATGACATTATTGAATGTTTTTTGATCTGATGAATTTATTTGTACAATGATTATTTTCTTGCATTATGAATAATAATAAAACACACTATGGAAACATGTATATTGAAATGTCTTTTTATTATTAATATTTTATATGTGTCATAATTGCACATTGCACACATGTAAAATGTTGCTGTACAGGTACAGGACTGATTCTATTGACAAAGCGTAAAACCATGGCGTCATTGTGGGTAAGATCAGAGCTATATTTGTCGATAAATTTTTTGTAAGAAATCCTCTTTTGCACATGCCAGAGAAAAAATACACAGTGTTGCCCGCACGTTATGGAGAGGGGCGACTGTACCTGGGTGTGTGAGTATAACACTCTGTGGGCATTTTTAATGAGAAAGTTGGATATGTATGTTTGAAATTTATCTGGAGCGTTGCCATAACTGTCATAAAACCAGGCCTGATGATCGACAACCAGTGCTCGCCAGGCAGGTAAGACGGGTCGGTGTTGACAATCAAAGCAGCAGGTCGTCGTGAAATTTTGAGTTCGACCAGCTGATCGCACGGTAGCACCCCCAGAAAATCAAAATTTTTACTAATTATCCTTCTGACGACACAAGTCAACTCAATCGTATTCATGTCCTGCTGTGACTCAATAGTAGTCCACCAGCACCTGTCTTCTGTTTGATATCTCGATGACTGAATCAAACACTGCGTAACAGATCATGTTAACGGTGCGCTGGAGAGGCGTTCGGATCCTCACCTCCAGCCTCACATTCCCGGTCTTGATCAGGGACACAGTACTACCACCGCCGCCGTCTGGTTCAAGGTTGAAACAATACAGGGTGTAACCATTGCCAAATGCTTCTCTTGAAATGTCTAAGGGCCTGTCTTTAAGATGTCTGCCTGTGGCTTGTATCATTTGATAATATTCCCTGACATACTGTCTTCTGGGAAAGTGTGGCTGCAGTGGCTTAACTGGGTACGTGTGTCCGTCAACATAGAGACTGACAAACTCTGCATCCAAATGTTCAAAATTAAACGGATTTCTGGCATAGCTTCCGGTGTACGATTCGTTGTCGACGAATGTTACTATGATAAATTTCGGCACCTGCCCTATGTAGAGATCCTCCTGGTTGCAGACTGTTGTTCCTGCAGGGACTGAGAATGTTTTCAAGGTCATTCTGTCTACGGCATATTTTACATTACTATGTTGAAGCACACGGCTGTGTGCGAGCCTTAGAGTTGGGGAGATTGAGACTTTCTTCACAAAAAGGCTGGCTGTCAAGATTTTCACGGCATATTGGGTATTAGGCGCTGCCATTAGACAGAATTCATCATTTGAACATATAAATTTCATAGAGATGTCGATACCATTAAGCAACAATTTCTCCTGAAAGAACAGATCAGCATGTATGGGAGCTATTAATTCCACAATCCTGCTGTTTTCTGTATATGCGCCCCTAGTGTTCAGCTCTATATTGTTTCCATCCAGGCCCACCGCATTCATATGCCCAGGAGTGTCCATAGCAAATAGTGCAGTACCGAACTGAGTGGCAAGACTATCCGGCCCATAATTCATTAAACATTCTAAAATTCCTCTATAGGGGTAAGTATTAGACGGTTGGGTAATTAACCTATCTCCGAGCATTACATCGACCTGGGAGAATAACGTACAGCCTGGGTAATTAACCAGACCCACATCCACGCCGTTTGCAATATTGGTCCCGTCTGGATTTGTGATCTTTACACACAGATAGAGATGGGTGTCATTCAAATCCAAATAGTCTTCTCCACTTGCGCTTATGAAGAATTCCAGCGGCCCTGTATAGGTAATGGCTGAGACCGGCGGTATTTCAACATAACTGGATCTCTCAATGGATGTCTGTGTGCATGGAACTGTGAAGAGGTCGAGCTCTGATTTTACACACTCGTTGGATTGTTTGTGGATGAGCGATATGTTTTAAAATATGTCTTGATGCGTAGTTCTGTGCTTCTGTCCGCTCGTTTTCTTTCTGACGGTGTTACAATGCCTACCGACCTTTTTAACCTCGTTCTTCTTCTTCTTAGCTCTGTGTTTCACAGCGAGAACCCCTGGTGGTCTCTTAATCCCCCTGCTTGTGTAGACACTCACCCCGCCCCCCTCCTGCTGCTGCCTGTTCATAATTCTGCGTCTGACCTTTGACATCACCTCTCTTAATACAGGATGATTTAATGATGATGAACATATTGGTGTTTAAAAATAGACAAAGAATGCTGTATTATCACTCACTCACTCATGGCCGGGCCTCCACGTTTCAACAAGCGCGGCCAGCTGTTTCTGACGGTTAGTTTTGTCGACCATCCAAATCGGTTCTATGGCGCTCTGGTTTTTCTCAGATTTTAAGGTGTACAGGATGACTTCAGCTGCTCCTCGAATCCTTGCATCGTCAGCCTCAACGCCGCCGGCCTTGAGGAATGCAGAAAGAGCTGGAATGAAGCGCTCTGTCCACAGTCTCCTCAACAGTAGGCCAAAGCGTCTAGCCAGGAACCTCGCGGGGAATTCCCACAAACAGTCGTGGCCATCCTGAGACGGGGCATCTATCTCGCACGCGTAGCACCATTCTTCCCAATCCTCCCAACACAGCCCAAGCGCTCGAGATGCCAAATGTTCAATAGCGGTTTGGAGCAGCTCCACAAATGCATCATCTGGGTTTTCGGGTTGATCATAGGTGAGTTTGTACAGTTGTTGTCGTTCTGATTCCGTCAGCGATCCGTCGATTTCTTGTTTTTTTGACAAAAATACCAGGAAAAACACTGTCAAGTCACTGAATGGTAATTGAAAAATACCAGATACATGCATACAAACACATCGTTACATACCGGAGAGCATCACAGCGTCTGTTCCGTTTCTTGGTTCGGCGCCATGTTGTCAGCAGTTTCAGAATCATTAAAAGATAAACGCCTTCTAACACCATCGAAATCCCTGACATTGTCCTGCATGATTGCTTCGTCGATCTCCCTAAACACCCTGCATACCCACCCAATCCCCCCACTGTATGAACATCCACTCTGTGAAATACCGAGCACATTCGGTGTGAGTCATGGGGTACGGATGATCGGGATGTTTTGAGTTCAGGTGTTCAGCGGCGATGCGTGCACGATCATTGCAGACTCTTAAAAATATAAATTATAGGCGTATCCACTACTGTCCACACTACCGCAACTCTCCGCGCCGCTGCTGCTGAGGCTACTTGTGTCGCTGTCACCGGACCCCGGCGTATCGTGCTCGTCGCTGTAGGTAGCTCTTGTCACATCCATCGTTGATGTTGACACGTCTAGTGAGATTCACACTATGACTAGAGGCCGCAATACCCCTTATGTACTGACCTGGGTCACTCCCCTTTCGGCCTATACATTACACACACCCACTCACAGCAAAACAAACTTCTTATCTTTTTTAAAAATAACCCTTGCTGTTGGCAAGTTGTCATAAAAAACTTATCTTTAAAAAACACCTCCATTGTTGCTGTTGCTGCAGCGTTATAGGAAACACCCTTCAGCCCACCCTAATCAACCAACTTTTTTTTTTTTTTTTTAAATTTTAAAATAAACCATTTTTAGACTACACCCTTTATTATGGGAGGCAACATTTATTTATTATGGGAGGCACCATTTATTATGGGAAACACCCTTTATTATGGGAGACAACATTTATTATGGGAAACACCCTTTATTATGGGAGACACCATTTATTAGGGGAGACACCCTTTATTATGGGGGGGGCCCTTTAATATTAACTTCATATCAAATTATAGATCTTATCGGCAAAATAAACCAGAATATTACTACTCATAGCATTTAAAATGCTTTTAAAACAGTAAATGTGGTCTGGTTTCAGAAAAAGACTGTGTATGTTTCTGTATGTCTTTTGAGCTCTACATACACTTATACTTTACACTCTCCTGTTCACTCTTTTCCACAGCCTGCTTTATCCTGAGTCACTTGGCCAACCCTGCCAAGAGTCCCTCTCTGGGCAAGTCTTTAGCCTGGTTTCCAGCACAGGCGCAAACACAGCAAGCATTTGTTCACTATCTGTGTCTCTCAGTTTCCCCTAAAAAAAATCAGACTCATTTTTTAATCCTTTTGCTAGTGGAGATGCTTAGCCAATTGTGCTGAATCTTTTTGATAAGTGAACTATGCTTCATGATCATGGATCTTAAACATTTAAGGTTTGCTCTGGCATGTCCTGTATGTCTTTTAAGTCTTCAGTGGAAAATGTTATCATGACTATAGTCATGAAAAAAATCAACTAAAGCCTGTGTTTGCTTTGCAAGACAGAATTATGTTTGAATAATAAGAATATAATGTGTTTACGTTTGTTAAATGATTCATTCTTGTTAGTTGTAAATAAATCCAAAAAAAATCAGATAAATTAGATCAACACCTGTTGATCTAGTTTGAATGAAGCGCATCAAACCAATGACTCTGCTATCGGTAGTTAGTGCACATGTTCAACGCCCCGGAAATATGCAGGTCCAAACGAGCAGGATTCGAATTTCAGGAGGTTATGGAGGACATGCGCGCTGGGTCTAATCATTTGGCATCCTTGATAATGAGGGTAAGTAATAAATGTATATTTGTTTGTAATTAGTATTGTGGGATTGGTGATTAATACAATTAGTTAGACACTTTGGAGATGTTTCATGGCAGACTACTTTTCAGAATCTGCTTCCCGTCGTTAAGTTTCTCATTACCTTAACTTAACCGTATTCCTTGCCTCAACCAGTCATCTTTTGATATGTTCAACCTAGTGTTAAATTCCAGGTATTTCTGTTACGCCTAACGTTAACAGTAACAAAATCTAAACCTTAAACGCAACTGTGGGGAAAAATGCGAGTGAAACATCTGGGCAAAGGGGACAAGCAGACTTGAACACAGCACGTAGTATGTTAATGTTAGTTTGTTTTACAGCTAGCTTTATGTGTCTATGACTATCCTCCGGGTACATTGACGCCAATTGCTGGTGTTTATCTCCCAAACTTACATCATGTCCAAAGTCTTTTCAGTCAAGCTAACGTTCAAAGGCCCATTAGAAATTTGCTTAGTGTGCCACAATGTTTGTATTGTTGTTGTTATTCGCCAGACTAACTTTGGCCTGTATGTTAGAACGGAGCACGGGGTAACCATATATACCATAAAAACGTTTTTGTTGCATAAACACTGTTGTCAGGTTTACAAAATACTACAAACACTATAAAACTTATTGAATAAATATTAAAATTTTAACTGTCAATCCAAAGATGCAATTCAGCCAGCCACATACTGAAGCAGTCAAATTTCTTTCGATTGAAAATAACTGAAAGTGAAGTTATTTGTTTGAAACTATGCACTATTCTGTGCAGGGAAAATAATTATAAATTCAACACACAGTCAATAGTGAAAAACTTGGATCAGTAAGGATACAATGTCAACAGTCTCTATTTTTATTTTACATAACATTCAGCTGCAAGCAGTAAGCTTGAAACATAGTTTTTTTTTCTGTGTATGTAACATTACATTAGCACATTATCTTTCTCTTGGTATTTGGCCCAATTTTTGAAATCAGACTCTTTGAAATCAAAGAAATACTGCTTAGTGTGTTTTCCTGTTTTCTTCATGAAGGCTAAATAGTTGCAGAGTTAAATTCACCTTTTCTTTACTTTTACACACTTTTTACCCTTTCACATAGGAAGTATCAGTTGAATTAATTTAGAATTTCTGTTTTTTCTTTACCAGAAATGTATGACAAAATAAAGCTGTCCCCATGCTCTGTTTGTGTGTGTCTCCTCTATATTATATGGTAAGTAGTTTTATATAAACACTCATAACTTGTAACTAACCATCTTTGACTACTAAATTTTATTTTTCTTTCTCTTTCAGTGACACGTATGTGGCAGTGCAGGCATTGTGTTGCAATGGAGAGTTGTAGGTACAAATTACTTAACCCTCTGGGGTCTGAGGGGGTTTTTGGGGCCTGGACAAATTTTGACATGTCCTGACATTTGTGCTTTTTTCAGTATTTTTTAAACATACAATAATATGTGAGCAGCAAGTTTATACAGTATTGTGTTTTTGAGAAAAAAGTGTTTATGCATGGTTAGTGAAAAACTACAATTTTTTACTCACTGAAATAAGACCATAAAACACAAACAGAACATTGGTTCACAAGACTTTGGAGACCAGCATGTTGTAGGCTAAAGTGCTTACTTCAGAGTGCTGTGAATGTCATCTTGTTCACACATTCACAGTAAAAAATACACTGAATTAAATTTTCTAAGAGACTTTTTGTCCAGAAAGGCCATATGCAAGAGGGTGTGTCTGAGGATGAATAGTCATCTGATTTACCTGAGAACACAAAAGACGCACTGAACGACCAGACAAAGACGCGCATAATGAGCCTTTCAGTCAATGTAGATGGGACAGATTAGTGCAGCATAATACAACACAATGAGGAGCCAAACGATCCTCATTTGAGTTAAAATCAGTGTTTTTACTCTGAGGACAAGCTAAACTATTTGTCTCTGTGTGGAATGTAAGGAGCGCCGCTTCACGTGCGTAACGCGCCATCATCCAAACGCGCCAAAAAAGTGAGTAAATTCTATGAAGTTTGATATTTTGTGTCATTTCTCGGGGGTGTGCACATATTTACCTGGTTCACCTGAGATTATTTACATGTGAACAGTGGACAGTGTACAAGGCGGGACCGCATTACCTGTAATGAGGTGAGACAGGGAAAAACTGACTTCTCCTTACATTCATACGGATTAAATAAAAAGTGATGATTTGTTTTCGACTTGAATTGTTTCACTCAAAAGAAAACATTTCAAGCTTTCTAGCCATATAATTCTTATTTTTATGAGGCAAGTATTTGCTGAGATTCTGGTTGTTTTATTTACGCGTCTGTGAAGAGAAATGGCAGAGACAGAAAAGTCCGAGAGCGCACCCTGTCAGCTTTCTTTATTTAAAAAAAGCACGTTTTGTTGTTATTATGATGGTATACCACTAAAACTAGACCCTTTACAGATTTGAATGATATACTTCTTTTATCTGTACGATCAGAATTGACGGAGTAATTTAAGTTTGTTTCGGCCTTATCAGAAAAAGATGCGTCAAAATGCACCGGCGCGTTCGTCGACCCCAGAGGGTTAACATGTTTGCCTTACACACAGAAGGCCCCTGCACCAGCTTTGAAAGTTGGAAAAGTACCACAACATGGTAATTTACAGATGTTTATCCATTGGCTGGGAATCCAACCCAGACCTCCCAGACCTCAGGATGGCCGAGCGGTCTAAGGCACTGCGTTCAGGTCGCAGTCTCTTCTGGAAGTGTGGCAAGTCAGATCTGCTTTGATGTTTCTCAAAAGACAACTTTGCGTCAAACTGCTTCAAACCATCTTATCAAGGATATTGGAACATATTGGTGACCCACCTCATGCCAGTCTCATGAAATGGAAACATGTTCACTGTGCCAGCTATCAAGAGGGCATGCCCAAATATATATCCAAATTAAATTAATGACAAGTGGAAGTGTCAGAAACCTTCTGTGTGTAAGGCAAACGTTAACATGTTTAGTTTAGATTCTCCAAATAAAGTGTCTTATAGGCTTAGTGTGTAATGTTGCATTTCCCAATGCCATGTTCTAAGTCTAAAGGTTGCGTCAGTTTATGTAGTGTAGTGATCATCACGTTCACCTCACATGCAAAAATACCTGGTTTCAAACCAGGCAAAAACAGAACTCTTGCCTTGACTGTTGAATATCACTGGAAAACTCAGCCTGAGCTTACCAAAGGTAACGTCTCTGTGTAGCTGCATCTGACAGCATACACGTCATATCGTTCATTCTGTGTCCATTGCCACCCCCCTGTAAATTGATCTCAACCAAAGACATTCCAGACTAATTCTTTGTATAGAATAGAAGAAGAGTTAGTCTGTCTGGGACTAGTCATGTATAGTTGAAATTCAGTGACAGCCAATGAAATTTTACACTGCTCTTGAAGCACAGAAGGAAATGCATATTTTAAAAAGAGAATTACTATGTGTGGTTCAGAGTATTATTTTATTTGGACATTTTACCAAACCCACTGAAGTAAACAACAGGTGCAACTCCACTGTATTTAATGCAGTTTGTATTTTTGTTGTCTATAAAAGTTTGTGTGGTCATTGTTGTAGCTAGTACAGCCATGATATCTGAATATAGGTCCTTCTATTTAGTTCTTCTGCAATGGACACATTACTTTTTATACCTCCCCAGTATTTCTGTACAGTTTCCACACCCATTTACACACTTTAACCTCCACTTGTTAGAAAATAAAACAAATGTTTAAACATTTTTCTGTTTTTAAATATATCAGTTTCAACTGGCCTATAGTTGTATGAGCAAGTTGTTGAGGCAGAGTGGCCTTCATCACATTTTAAAGGCTGTTTTCTTGCATTTCTATCAAACAAACAATCTTAAAAAAATATAAATAAACATTGAGCAAATGAGTCCAAATCTGTTTTTCTTTGAAATGTGAACACAGACTGTTCTATTGCATGTTAGCACACAAACACAGTGGGACATCAGTTCCCCCTCTAGGTAGTAATTCTCTAGTGACCAAAGTTAGGTTATGGTTTAGTGTATCACACAGAACTGGCTGTCTTCTTTTTCTTCTCCTCTCGGCAGCTCCCTTCAGGGGTTGCCACAGTGAATCATCTGCCTCCATTTAACCCTACCTCTTTACCTCTACTCCCTGTAACCTCACCGGGCTACTTGAGTCTCTCTCATTTACGCACATGTACTCTGTTTTACTGAGACTAACCTTCGTTCCTCTCCTTTCCAAAGCAAACCTCCACCTCTCTAGATTATTTATTTATTCCATTTGATGGTTTTATCTCTGTATGTGCTGGCTGTCACACTACCTCAACTGTGGGGAAATTGGTCTGCCGCTTGTGAACGCTGTTCACCGCCCGCAGTTACATCTAATGTTGCTCTACCACTGGATTCATGGTGCCAATACATCATATACTCAAACGTCTTGAATGACGGGCGAGCACTTGTCGGACACACGCTGCGTGAGCGGCGTGTTTCAAAGATGACACCGGGATCAGCTTACCGGGGATATACGGTCCTCCTCTGCACTGTGTTATTGTTGTGTGGGGACATTCACATTAACCCCGGGCCTGTGGATTACGGGGTTGCTTCCTCTGGACAAGTGGAGACGCCGCGGACCTACTTTTGCGAAGCTTCCCGCGTGGGACTACGGGGTAACCCGCCAAACTTTACACACATGTTGGCAGCTGGGATTCGTACTACGACCGCGTCTGTCAAACAACATGAGTCAAAACTGCTTCAAACTGTGAACCACGCGGCTGTCCTGTGGAACCCGAAAACTAAGCCAAAAGGCATATTCGGAGGACATTTAAACATCCGTAGCGTTGTTTCAAAGACTGAGCAGCTCGAACATCTTTTAACAGACTCAAACTTAGACTACCTGTGCCTTACGGAAAGCTGGTTGACTCCTACAACACCTGTATCTATGGTTAATGTGCCTGGATATAAGGTTTTTAGACGGGACAGAAAAAAAGGGAAAGGGGACGGGGTTTTGGTTTACATCAAGGAGAGCTTGCAAAGCAAACAAATAGACCTTGAAGACAACAGCCTTGAATGTGTTGGGATTACTGTTACTCTGTCCCCTCAAATGTCTTTTGTTGTTTTGGCAATTTACCGCCCGCCTAATGCCCCAAATGATTTTTATGTTTCACTGTGTAAAATCCTCAAACAGTTCGATGGAAAGGAAATAATATTCATGGGTGACTACAATTTAAATTGGTTGGACAATGCACGAAGAAAGAAACTGAAGGAAATAACTGACTCGTTTCAAATGACACAACTGTTAAACAAACCTATACGTATAACAAAAACATCACAAACTTTGCTGGATTTAATATTTACAAATAAACCAGAGAGAATAAAAAAAATATACAGTATAATCTAATCACTGGACTTTCGGATCATAATCTTACCCTAGTTGCCAGAAAATTGACAAAAGCACGATTTAGGAATCAAACATCATTTAAAAGTAAAGAATGGATAACATTTATCCCAAAGAAAGATCTACAGTGTGTTGATATAAAACAAACAAACTGGGAACACATTATTACAAATAAGTCATGTGAAGAGGCCTGTCATGACTTTTTGTCTACTATAAATAATATTTTACTGAATTATACAAAAAAGATGTTTGAGAAATAAAGTAACATCACAGATTAGAAAGGCAAAAGCAAATTTCTTTCTTAAAATTATTGAAAATGCACATAGTAAAATAGTAAAATAATATGGAAAACAATAGATAAATTAATTGGAAAGGAAAGGTCTAATAGAGAGGACATACAGCTTAAAATAAATGGAAGTTTTATTGATGATTCTTTAACAATTGCAACTAATTTTAATGAATATTTTTTAAACTCTGTACAAAAGCAGGCTGAAAAATTTTCAATTTCACACCCACCTTCCCTTTTTGATGGCAACCATCAAAGTGAATCAAATGTAAAAAAATTAACCTCACTGAACAATAGTAAAGCAAAAGATGTGTATGGTTTTGATACAGTTTTCTTAAAAACATATATACACACTTTATCTTCCCCTTTAACAAAAATCATAAACAAATCTATTAATGACAGTATTTTTCCCGCAGATCTAAAATCTGCAATAATAACTCCTATATTGAAATCAGGCGATAAACATCAAATCAGCAATTATCGGCCGATAAGCATTCTTCCAGTCATCTCAAAAGTGCTGGAAAAAGTTGTAGCAAAGCAACTCATGGCTCATTTAGACAATCATTACCTTTTGCATCAAATGCAATTTGGGTTTAGAACAAAGTATTCAACGGAGACAGCTTGTACTTATTTCCTTGAAGTGATCAGGGCCAACTTGGATCGGGGAGGAGTGGTGGGAGCAGTCTTCCTCAATTTAAGTAAGGCTTTCGACACTGTTAATCACCAGATACTATTGAACAAATTGAGCAGCTATAACTTTTCAAAACAAACACAAAACTGGATCAACTCTTATTTGAGTGATCGACATCAGTGCGTTCAAGTGAATCATATTAGATCTTCATTTAAACCGTCCACAATGGGGGTGCCGCAGGGGGTCTATTTTAGGACCCCTGCTGTTTAGTATATATATAAACGACCTCCCATCTGTGTGCATTACTCTGAACACAGATAAAACTGTCTATGTTTTTCTCAAACAAGTACAAACCTAGACACTTACCTGAAATAATAGTTGATGGGAAAAAAATAAAAAATGTAAATGGCCTCATACTTGATTCACATTTAAGTTTTAAAAACCATATAAAAAAAGTTGCAAATATGTTGAAATTTAATTTTTAAAATTTCAATCATAATCGAAATACAATGACCGTTGGTGCCTCACATATGTATTTAAACACCATGATTGTTTCCCATCTTTTATAGTGTATAACAAGTTGGTCTCAGGCATGTAAAACATCTCTGACACCACCTGAATCACTGTATAAAAGAGCACATAAAATTTATGACAGGAAAACTCGTCTACATCGTCACTGTAATATACTTACGAAATATAAAATCCTCAGCTTTGAAAATTTGATTAAATATTTTAATATTCGTGTTTTATTTCAAATTATCCACAATTCAGCTGCTCCTCCTTTGAGAAAATTTGTCTCACTTACATCGGAAAAATCTTCTAGAACCACGCGGTCGACAGTGAGGGGAGAATGTAGTGTCCAAAGACGAAAAGCAAACGATGTGGGCTTCATAGACAATTGGGCCACTTTCTGGGGAAAACCCGGTCTGATAGCGAGAGATGGCATCCATCCCACTTTGAATGGTGCAGCTCTCATCTCTAGGAATTTGGCCGAGTTTCTTAGCCAACCTAAAGCCTGACAATCCAGGGTGGGGACCGGGATGCAGAGACTCAGTCTAAAACGCTTCTCTGCAGTTTCCTTAGAGCCGCTGCCCCCTTCAAACCACATAGAGACTGTGTCTGCCCCTCGAACATATAAATCAAACAAATCAGAAGTTAACAGAAGAGAAGTTATTCATAAAAACTTAATAAAAATTAAGACCACTCCTCTTATTGAACAGAAAAACAGAACTGTCAAATGTGGATTATTAAATATTAGGTCCCTTTCTTCTAAATCTCTGTTAGTAAATGATTTGATAACTGATCACCAAATTGACCTACTTTATCTTACTGAAACCTGGTTACAGCAGGATGAATATGTCAGTCTGAATGAATCAACCCCCCTCAGTCATAAAAATTATCATGTTCCTCGAAGCACAGGTCGAGGTGGAGGAGTAGCTGCAATCTTCCAGTCAAACTTATTATTAAACTTTCATCCTCAGAACAGTTATAACTCATTTGAGAGCCTCACTCTTAGTCTCTCACATACAAACTGGAAAACACAAAAACCAGTTCTACTTTTCATTTTGTACCGTCCACCTGTTCCTTACTCAGAGTTTTTAACTGAATTCCCTGACTTCCTGTCTGATTTAGTGCTTAGATCAGATAAAGTCATTATAGTGGGAGATTTTAACATTCATGTAGATGTTGAAAATAACAGCCTCAGCATTGCATTTAATTCTATATTAGATTCAATTGGTTTCATTCAAAACATTAATAAACCCACCCACTGTTTTAATCACACCCTTGATCTTGTTCTGACCTATGGCATCGAAATTGAACATCTAATAATTTTCCCCCCAAATCCTGTTTTGTCAGATCATTCTTTAATAACTTTCGAATTTAAAATGATGGATCATGCAGCGTCTGGAAGAAAATTCCACTACAGCAGATGTTTATCTGACAACGCTGTTAATAAATTTAAGAAAATGATTCCATCTTTATTTACATCTATGCCAAGTATAAACATAATGGAGGGCAGCTGCCTTAATCCTACTCCCTACCAAATTGATCATGTTGTTGACAGCGCTGTAACCTCACTGCGTGAAACGCTTGATTCTGTAGCCCCTCTGAAAAAGAAGTTAGTGATTCAGAGAAGACTAGCCCCATGGTATAATTTACATGTTCGTACCTTAAAGCAGGCATCACGAAGGCTGGAAAGGAAGTGGCGTTCCACAAACTTAGAGGAAATTTTTCTAGCCTGGAAAAACAGTCTACTAACATATAAAAAAGCTCTCCGTAAAGCCAGAACTGCATACTATTCATCACTAATAGAGGAAAATAAGAACAATCCCAGGTTTCTTTTCAGCACTGTAGCCAGGCTGACAAAAAGTCACAGCTCCGTTGAGCCCAGTGTTCCCTTAGCTCTCAGCAGTGATGAATTTATGAGTTTCTTTACAAATAAAATCACAACTATTAGAGATAAAATTCAGCAGATGCTTCCTATACCTGCAATAAATGAATCTTTTACTACAGTAGCTCTTGAATCATCTGTAGGACCTCAGTTATGTTTAGACTGCTTCTCTCCTATAGATCTCTCTGAATTTACATCAGTAGTTGCTTCATCGAAATCATCAACGTGTCTCTTGGACCCCATCCCGACTAGACTGCTTAAAGGCACCCTGCCATTAATGAACTCATCTTTATTGGACTTGGTAAATTTATCTCTAGTATCAGGCTACGTACCACAGGCCTTTAAGACTGCAGTAATCAAACCTTTACTCAAAAAGCCTAGTCTTGATCCAGGTGTCTTGGCTAATTATAGACCAATATCCAACCTGCCATTTATTTCTAAAATCCTAGAAAAAGCTGTTGCTAAGCAGCTATCAGACCACTTACACAGGAATGAACTATTTGAAGATTTCCAATCAGGATTTAGAGCACATCATAGTACAGAAACAGCACTGTTGAAAGTTACCAACGATCTTCTCTTAGCCTCAGATAATGGACTTGTTTCGATACTTGTCCTCCTAGACCTTAGTGCAGCATTCGACACCATTGACCACAACATCTTATTACAGAGACTGGAGCATGTGATTGGTATCAGAGGAACAGCGTTAAAGTGGTTCCAATCCTATTTATCGGACAGATTCCAGTTTGTTCATGTCCATGATGAACCTTCCACACGAACAAAAGTTAGTTATGGAGTTCCACAAGGTTCTGTGCTAGGACCGATTCTGTTCACCCTGTACATGCTTCCTTTAGGATATATCATTAGGAAGCACTCTATTAATTACCACTGCTATGCGGATGACACTCAGTTATATCAATCTATTAAACCTGTTAACACAAACCAGTTAACCAGACTTCAAGCCTGTCTAACTGACATAAAGGCTTGGATGACCAGTAACTTTTTACTTTTAAACTCGGAGAAAACAGAAGTCATTATATTTGGGCCTAAAAATCTCAGAAATAACTTTTCTAAAATTATAGCTACTCTAGATGGCATAGCCCTGGCCTCCAGCACTACTGTAAAAAACCTTGGAGTTATTTTTGACCAGGACATGTCCTTTAACTCACACATAAAACAAATTTCTAGAACTGCATTCTTTCACCTGCGCAACATTTCCAAAATTAGGAACACCCTGTCTCAAAATGATGCAGAAAAACTAGTCCATGCGTTTGTTTCCTCAAGGCTAGATTACTGTAACTCATTACTATCTGGATGTCCTAATATCTTAATAAAAAGCCTCCAATTAATCCAGAATGCCGCAGCCAGAGTCCTGACAGGAACTAGCAAGAGAGATCATATTTCTCCTATATTGGCTTCTCTTCATTGGCTCCCTGTAAAATATAGAATAGAATTTAAAATCCTTCTTCTCACATACAAATCCCTTCATAATCAAGCTCCTTCATACCTTAAAGACCTCATAGTACCATATTATCCCAATAGACCACTTCGCTCTCAGAGTGCAGGCCTACTTGTGGTTCCCAGAGTTCTCAAAAGCAGAATGGGAGGCAGAGCCTTTAGCTATCAAGCTCCTCTCCTGTGGAACCAGCTCTCAGCCTGGGTTCAGGAGGCAGACACTCTCTGTACTTTTAAGGCTAGACTTAAAACCTTCCTCTTTGACAAAGCATATAGTTAGGGCTGGCTTCAGGCAAGCCTGAACCATCCCTTAGTTAGTTATGCTGCTATAGGCCTAGACTGCCCGAGGACCATTGGTGCACTGAGCTCCCCTACCCTACCCGCCCCCCCCCTCCCCCTTCTCTCCGACCTCATGTATATTCCACCATTGAATGTTACTAACCTTGTGCTCTCTCTCTCCCCTAGTTTGTGCTCTCTCCCTCCCTCTCTCTCTCTCTCTCTCTGTACCTTCTGCAGGTGTCCCTGGTCCTGGAGCTGTTTATCGCTGATGTGCAGTTACTGGCCCCACCAACTTGCAGTGTCTATTTGTTGTTTATTGTTGCTGTTCTTTTCTCTCTGCTCTATCCACTCACCCCAACCGGTCGAGGCAGATGGCCGCCCAAACTGAGCCCGGTTCTGCTGGAGGTTTTTTTCTTCCGTTAAAGGGAGTTTTTTCCTCTCCACTGTCGCCAAGTGCTGGCTCATAAGGGAACTGTTGGGTTTTTAGTTTTAGTTTTTGTAAAGTGCCTTGAGATGATTTGTATTGTGATTTGGCGCTATACAAATAAAATTGAATTGAATTGAATTGAATTGAAAAACCTCTTTTGGTCAATCTGCTTTCTCTCAGAGAGCCACCAGTCAGTGGAACTCTCTTCCAACAGAATTACTATCATGCACAGACTATAGGGTGTTTTTACGAAGGAACAAACAGTGGCTACTATCAAATCAGATATGTACACATTGAACTGTTGTGTGTGATTGTATGAATAATCAGTCTGTGTTTATGTGTGAATGACGATGAGGATTGCAGATGTGTGTGTGGATCGTTGTTTTATAAAATTTGCCTGGATGTTTTATTGATTACATGTTTGTCATTTACATAATTGCTCTGTATTTATTTTAACATCTACCTGCTCAGGGACTACAGGTGGAAACTAGCAGTTCTGCTAAAGCCTGACACAAAGCATATTTTCCTTTGAGATTAATGTATTGTTGTGTTTGTCCCTGTTAAAAATAAATAAATTCAATTTGCCTCCACCTGCTCCCTGCTCTCACTACAGATGACAATGTCATCTGCAAACACCATGGTCCACGGAGATTCCTGTCTAACCTCATCTGTCAGCCTGTCCATCACCACAGCAAACAAGAAGGGGCTCAAAGCCGATCCTTGGTGCAGTCCCACCTCCACCTTGAACTCCTATGTGACCCCTACACCCTACACCTCACCACTGTCTTACAGCTCTCATACATGTCCTGCACCACTCGAACATACTTCTCTGCCACTCCAGACTTCCTCATACAAAACCACAGCACCGCTCTCAGCACCGTCGTATGCTTTTTCCAAATCTACAAAGACACATTGCAGCTCCTTCTGGCCTTCTCTGTACTTCTTGCATTCTCAAAACAAATATTGCGTCTGTGGTACTCTTTCTTGGCATGAAACCATACTGCTGCTCACAAATGCTCACTTCAGATCTCAGCCTAGCCTCCACTACTCTTTCCCATAACTTCATTGTGTGACTCATTAGCTTTATTCCTCTGTAGTTTCCACAACTCTACACGTCTCCCTTGTTCTTAAAGATGGGCACCAGTACACTTCTCCTCCATTCCTCAGGCATCCTCTGACTCTCCAAACCCGTTAAGTAGCCCAGTCAAAAACTCATCTGCCACCGCTCCTAAACGCTTCCATACCTCCGCAGGTATGTCATCAGGACCAACTGCCTTTCCACTCTTCATCCCTTCAACGCCTTCCTCACTTCATCATTACTGAACTTTGCTACTTCCTGCGCACAACAGTCACATCTTCTACTCTGTGCTCTCTGACATTTTCCTCATTCATCAACTCTTCAAAGTATTCCTTCCATCACACTTGTGGCACCAGTCAACACATTTCCATCCCTGTCCTTGATCACCCTAACCTAACCTAACCTGCTGCGCATCCTTCCCATCTCTGTCTCTCTGCCTTGCCAACCTGTACAAATCCACCTCTCCCTCCTTAGAGTCCAACCTATCATACAAATCCTCATACACCCTTTGTTTGGCCTTTGCCACCTCTACCTTCACCTTACGCTGCATCTCCCTGTACTGCTGTCTGTTCTCTTCTGTCCTCAGATAGAGAGAGACAGGAAGTGTAGGGGTGCGAGGTTTGTGAAGACTGAGAGAGAAAGGCCGAAGTGAGAGAAGGTAAGGTAAGTAAGGCTCCGCCAATTATTTGGTTCCCTCTACTGGAGGAAGAGGGAATTGCATTACAATTTATTTGGCTCCCTCTGCTGAAACAACCAGGGATTGCAATAACAACTATAGATAGAGCTCCCTCTGGTGAGGAGTGGATAAATAAAATAAATAAATAGATAAATAAAATAAGATAGAATAAAATAAATAAACAAATAATAACAATAATAATAAACAATAAATAACTAAAATAAAATAAATATATAATACAATAATAAATGATAATAAATAAATATAAGAAGAATAATAAATAATAATAATAATAGTAAAAATATATAAAATAAAGATAGACCATGCATTCATTTGGAAGGCAGACTCGGATACAACAATGGAAAGACACCTTGAACAACAGGTAAGTGATGAGGAATGAGGCCCGCCTGAAAAATGGGTGAAACTGGAAACTCAGGTGGCATCAACCCTGGCGGCAGCTCGGCTGAAACGGGCAGAAGAATACAAAAGAAGAAATGCAAGAAAAATATAGGAAGAAGTTAATGGATTTGATTAAGGAAAAAGGAAGAAACCCACAGGATCGAGCTGCTCTGATCCCATGGATATGGGAGAAGGCACATGGACACGAAAAACTGGCCAAGGAAGCAGGAATGGAAGGAGAAAAAGATTCCATCTTTCGTAAAAGTAAGTTCAGACAGAGAAAACAGGAAGAGGAGACAGAGGCCAGTACCTGGATTAATATAGCCCTGCTGTGGCAGAGTACCCAGCATCTACACAAGGATAAGACATGGAAGGCCAAAGAGGGAACTGACGAGAAATTGCCGCCACCTTATTTCATAAGTAGTCCATCGGCACCCTAGGTTCCTACTCTATATCCAGTAATAGAGATCAAAAAAGGAGAACTGCAAGTGCCTGATCTGCCTCAGCCTAGTCCACAGGCCCACCCACAGAAATCAGGCTATAAAGAGTATATCGATTGGGAAGCTTTGAAGTTAACTCCCTCTGGAAGTGGACGAAGCTCCCCGGATCACGCGGTAGAACCTGTTCCTTTTGCAGACAGAGCACATAGAGAGGGAGGCCCCAGGAACGTTCATATTCAAACACCTCCTGAGACAAAGGTAAGTACTGATAAGTGGACGGACCCACAGATATTAGACCGGGAAGTTTTGCTGAAGTTCACCCCACAAAGACAACCAAAGACAGGACAGATAGTCCTCTGGGCGGAAGGAACATGGCGTCCAGAGATAAAGGAGGCTGATGAAGAAGAAATGAACAGCTCAGCTGGAAAGGTGACGGGTAAACTAGCGGATCCAGGTTCTAGTGAGAACTACTGCCAAAAGCTCAGATCATGGGGACCCCGCAAGGGTCCCCCACCTCCCCCAATCAGTCCACCCAATCCATTGAGGGTAGTGAGGACGAAAAGGGCCGACTGGAGGACGGGGAGGTAAACCAGCGTCATTCTTTTCAAGCACCCTTGTTGGCTTCGGGAGGAAGTGTGAAGTATCGGCCGTATGGGCTCGGGGATGTGCAAGTGTTGGTGGATCAACTTCCCCCAGTGGCAGAGGAAGGAGGTTTGTGGCTTGGCAAATTGGATAAGCTGACCGCAGGGCAGAGATTGGCATTGGGAGACTTTAGGGTGGTTATTCAGAGGTGCCTGACCAGTATAGATGCACGAGACCTTGAGAGGGCAGCAGGGACTTTGCGCCGGCAGGAGGAGGAGCCGTTTGCGCAATGGGCTGGTGACCTGAGCAGGGTGATTAGAGAAAAATATCCATTACCCACTTCATCCAACGTGCCCAAACTGGCATGGAACTCGAAAGAAAATCCAAGGACCTTCTTGGATCAGACTAAGGAACTGTGGGTGCGTCATACTGGGTGTCATCCTGGCAAACCAGGGCCCCAGAGGGAGTGGTATAGACAGGCGGTGTTGGAGGGAGTACCGGAGAAGGTAAAAACTGCTATGTGTGACAATCCTGATTTACAGGGGGCCGACTCTGTAGTGTGGGAGAGACATCTGGTGCACCATCTGACTCGTGTTCAGCAACAATTTCAAAAGGAAGACGAGCAGAATAAGGGCCTCCAAACTCAGCTTTTTAAAATACAGCTGTCAGAGGCCCGGCAAAGGGTTAATTCAGAAAAAAAGAAGAAGAAAAACGAGGAACCAAAGAAATTGATGTGGCAATGGGGAATGGATGCTCCGGAATCCCCGGACCTGTTTCCCATAACGCCCTGGGAGCTGAATCGCCGTCTACTGGTGAATAGGGGGGGCTACAGGGGAGCTCCGAGGGGGGGAAATGGATGGAGAGGACGCGGGGGGCGTGGGGGCCCACCTCGAGGCACTTCAAATGTATGCTTCCTATGTGGGGACACAGAACATTGGGTAAAAGACTGTCCTCACAGAGGTTACTTCGCCCGAGGAAGAGCCCGGGGGGGACAGGGTGCCGGTTCGTATCGTGGACGAGGTGGCCCTCCATCCTACAACATGCCAGTGATGGACTGGGGATCTCCCGTGACCTGGGATGATCCCTACCAAGAATGATACACCCCATCGAGAGGCCCGGACAGCAGTAAAACTATGGCAGATCCGCTGCTGCCTGTGATGGTCAATTACATGAAGTTGTCATTTTTGGTCGACACTGGGGCAACATGCTCCACTTTGAACAACACCTCAGAATCTACGCTGTCGACACAGACAACCACAGTTATGGGCTTCTCGGGGAAGAAACAGACTCTGCCGGTGACACTGCCACTACGCACACAAGTGGGCCACCAGTGCGTCCGCCACACTTACATCTACTCTCCGGGCACTCCTGTCAACCTCCTGGGCAGGGACTTACTGATCAAACTGGGGGCGACTATTCTCTGCTCCCTTGAAGGACTGAGTGTGACTCTACCAGATGGCACATGCTTGCCTTGTACCCGGTATTCTACCGGGGAATGTGCGCAGTTCCTACTTAGACCGTCTGAGGAAGAGGGAGCAGATATTTACTGGGCTAAACTTTGCCCTGAACCACCAGACCAGGGAGGCATCTGGTCAGCATATCAAAGGTGGCGCCCCTGGATCTCGCTCCTTGACCCCTACGTCCCTCCCCCGGACCCTCTCCATGTTACCCTCTTCTATGACAGGCTCCAAACCGATTGGTACAGGGAAGAGTTCGATCAGGTCGTAGGAGATTCTTGGAGCATCGATATGGAAAATATTTATGTGGCACCAGAAGGTGTGGTGGCAGCGGTGAAGCTGCTCCCGGAACAACAACAGTGGTATCAAATGGAGGAGGACTCTGCACCCCATGTGTCTCTTGCACTACACCCGAGTCATGAGGCCAAAGAATTGGGAGGTATCGTTAAGAGGGCATTGACTCACTCAGATTGGAAGCCTACCCCAATACCGCAGGTCTCATACGCTCCCACTATACAGACTTTTTGCATCCAGCTTTCCGCAACAGATATGGCGATATTGGAGCATTGTGAGGTTTCTAGGTATCACGGGAGAGAAAAAACAGACCATCATTTGGCTGCCAGCATGCTTGCCACTCTGCCGGACTCACTCTGGGCGCACTCGCCCACGGATGTGGGATTGACAGATTGTGCGCCAGTCACTTTCCAGGTACGGGAAGGGCCCCCTTTGTGGGTCCGCCAGTACCCCCATAAACAGCAGGCAGCAGAGGGGATCCAGGACACCATTGAAGGCATCTTACAGGCAGGCGTCTTGGAACCCTCCTATTCCAATTGGAATACTCCTATTCTCCCGGTTGAGAAGAAAGGTACTGGTAAATATTGCATGGCCCACGACTTGAGAGCAATAAATTATATTCTGCTCACGCCTACAGTACCGGTGCCTAACCCCAACGTAGGGGTTAGGCACGCATCTCGACCCAGCACAGAATTGCTTCACCTGTATTGACCTGGCCAATGCTTTTTTCTGTCTGCCATTGGCAGAGAGTTGTAGGAATATCTTTTCCTTCACGTATCAGGGAGTCCAGTTGCGGTATACTAGATTACCATATAAGGTAATGGTCCGAATTCCTTTTGTGGAAAAGTACTGGTATGTGGGGCAGTGGCCATCAGCTATATCTATCCTATAGTTTTCCCCTATAGTTCAGATCTCTCCTTGTGTCCCATGAGGGTTGATCTCCAGAGCGCTCTGTATAGTTTTAAATAAAACCTGTAATCAGCTGAACCACTCCAGACGTCTTTGTGTACTTCCTCATCAAACAGACCTGGGTAAGTTATATGCGTATTCAACAACACACAAAACGTCCCTGATTCAAAACCGGGCAGAAACAAATTTTATGCATCTTAGTCTCAAAAAACACGCTGCCTGACAAACTTACCAACTATAGCTGTGACCCCTTTGTAGCTCCATTTGATGTGCTGAGTTACTCCTGGAAGGAGTTGGTTTGCAGGACACTGATCAGAGACTTTGTGGAGTGGTTCTGTCCTCTCAGTGTCCCACTTCTTCTTAGCTAACCTTTTCCTCTTAACACACTCCTGAACATCCTCATTCCACCACCAAGTCTCCTTATCTGTTTTCCTCCTTCCAGATGACACACCAAGTACCCCCCTACCTGTCTCCCTGATCACTTTAGCTATAGCTGTCCAGTCATCTGGAAGAACCTCCTGACCTCCCAGAGCCTGTTTCAGCTCCTCACTGAAAGCCACACAACACTCTTTTCAACTTCAACCACTTGGTCCTCTGCTCTGCCCTTATCCTCTTCATCTTCCTTACCACCATTCATCCTACACACCACCATCCTATGCTGTCTGGCTGCACTCTCCCCAGCCACTACTTTACAGTCACTGATCTCTTTCAGGTTGGAACGTCTCCACAAGATGTAATCAACTTGTGTGCTCCTGCCTCCACTCTTATATGTCACCCTATGCTCCTCCCTTTTCTGGAAAAATGTGTTCACTACAGCCATTTCCATCCTTTTAGCGGTCTATCACCATCTGTCCTTCTGCATTCCTGTCATGCATACCAAACTTACCCATCACTTCCTCGTCACCTCCGTTTCCCTCACCAATGTGTGTTGAAATCTGTCCCAATCACCAGTCTCTCACCACTAGAGATACCCTGAATCACCTCATCCATTTCCCTCCAGAATTTCTCCTTCTCTTCTAGCTCACATCCTGCCTGTGGGGCATAACCACTGACAACATTCAACTTCCAGCTTCAGACTCATCACCCTATCTGACACTCCCTTCACCTCCAGAACATTCCTAGCAAAATCCTCCTTCAGGATAACTCCTACTCCATTCCTCTTTCAATCTACACCATGATAAAACAGCTTGAACCCTGCTCCTAATCTATAGGCCTTGCTACCTCTCCACCTGGTCTCCTGAACACACAAGCTATCCACCTTTCTTCTCTCCATCATATCAGCCAACTCTCTAGTTTTCCCTGACAAAGTCCGTACATTCAAACTCCCTACACTAAGTCCTACACTCCTGCCCTTCCTCTTCTCTCTTTGCCTACGAACCCACCTTCCTCCTCTTCTTCTTTGACCAACAGTAGTGCAGTTTCCACTGGCACCCTGTGGGTCAACAGCACCAGTGGTGGTCATTGTTAACCCGGGGCAGGACCGATTTGGTATGGAAGTCATATTTGTGATTCACATGTTTGATGTGGCTGAAATTTTATGTCAGAGGACCTTCCTGACACAACCCTCTGCATTTACCCGGACCTGGGACCGGCACATGAAGACACTGGATTGTGCCCCCCTGTGGTTGCATTTGGGAAATTATTTAGTAAATTCTTAAATATAATACTAAGATACTTAGGCAAGGCAAGTTTATTTATATAGCACAATTCATACACAGAGTAATTCAAAGTGCTTGACAGAAATAAAAGACACGTTAAAAGTACATTGGCAAAAATCAAAATAAGAAACAGTAAATAGTAGGAAATTTACTTGAAATTAGAGGAAAATTAACCCTCTGGGGTCGACGCATGCGCCGGCGCGTTTTGACGCATCTTTTTCTGATAAGGCCGAAACAAACTTAAATTACTCCGTCAATTCTGATCGTACAGATAAAAGAAGTATATCATTCAAATCTGTAAAGGGTCTAGTTTTAGTGGTATACCATCATAATAACAACAAAACGTTGTGCTTTTTTAAATAAAGAAAGCCGACAGGGTGCGCTCTCGGACTTTTCTGTCTCTGCCATTTCTCTTCACAGACGCGTAAATAAAACAACCAGAATCTCAGCGAATACTTGGCTCATAAAAATAAGAATTATATGGCTAGAAAGCTTGAAATGTTTTCTTTTGAGTGAAACAATTCAAGTCAAAAACAAATCATCACTTTTTATTTAAACCGTATGAACGTAAGGAGAAGTCCGTTTTTCCCTGTCTCACCTCATTACAGGTAATGCGGACCCGCCTTGTACACTGTCTACTGTTCACATGTAAATAATCTCAGGTGAACCAGGTAAATATGTGCACACCCCCAAGAAATGACACAAAATATCAAACTTCATAGAATTTACTCACTTTTTTGGCGCGTTTGGATGATGGCGCGTTACGCATGTGAAGCGGCGCTCCTTACATTCCACACAGAGACAAATAGTTTAGCTTGTCCTCAGAGTAAAAACACTGATTTTAATTCAAATGAGGATCGTTTGGCTCCTTATTGTGTTGTATTGTGCTGCACTAATCCGTCCCATCTACATTGACTGAAAGGCTCATTATGCGCGTCTTTGTCTGGTCGTTCAGTGCGTCTTTTGTGTTCTCAGGTAAATCAGATGACTATTCATCCTCAGACACACCCTCTTGCATATGGCCTTTCTGGACAAAAAGTGTCTTAGAAAATTTAAATCAGTGTATTGTTTACTGTGAATGTGTGAACAAGATGACATTCACAGAACTCTGAAGTAAACACTTTAGCCTAGAACATGCTGGTCTCCAAAGTCTTGTGAACCAATGTTCTGTTTGTGTTTTATGGTCTTATTTCAGTAAGTAAAAAATTGTAGTTTTTCACTAACCATGCATAAACACTGTTTTCTCAAAAACACAATAATGTATAAACTTGCTGCTCACATATTATTGTAGCCAATTTTGTGATGATTACAGTGTTATCAGATTTTAGACATTAATATGTTTAAAAAACACTGAAAAAAGCACAAATGTCAGGACATGTCAAAATTTGTCCAGGCCCCAAAATCCCCCTCAGACCCCAGAGGGTTAACATCTACACTACAGGAACACAACTGTATGTTTTGAAGAAATCCCTCAGGTCTCCTTTATGATTTCCTAAAGATGACACACAGTTGGATCATTTGAATTTAGCTTCTCCAAAGGAAGTGCCCTATGGGCTTATTGTACAATGTTGCATTTCCCAGTGCCATGTTCACAGCCTTAAGCATGTGTCAGTTTCTGTAGTGTAGTGGTCATCATGTTTGTTTGACACTGTGGGAATGCAGACACACTTTGTGTGACTAGTATGCAGCATAGTGTGTAAAGTGTACTCCTGTATGTTTTAGACACGTGACAGGGTCACCGCTCTTCACTATGTCTTCACTATGAGGGGAAACAAAAGGGAATAACATATAAGGTAATGGTCCGAATTCCTTTTGTGGAAAAGTACTGGTATGTGGGGCGGTGGCCATCAGCTATATCTATCCTATAGTTTTCCCCTATAGTTCAGATCTCTCCGTGTGTCCCATGAGGGTTGATCTCCAGAGCGCTCTGTATAGTTTTAAATAAAACCTGTAATCAGCTGAACCACTCCAGATGTCTTTGTGTACTTCCTCATCAAACGGACCTGGCTAAGTTATATGCGTATTCAACAATTTGGTGGCCCGTACGGGGATGAGGAAAATTGGACTGACTTCCTTGAGGAACGCATTGACAATATACTCGGCGCCACACAGCGGTGAGCAGAAACCTTTTCATGAATTCTGCATAATTGGCATATTCTAAAGTTATAATTGTCATGTGTGAATCGGGATAGTTATAAATTTGGACGGTTTGGGGTGGTAGGTCTTCATTTCGTGTTGAATCGATTGACGAAAAATAGAAATAAAACCTTGTTGGATAGGTAATAATAGAAAAACCGTGTTGGATCGGTTAACTTTAAGTTTTTTATTTCCCGGCCATGGCAGACCCACTAGTTCCCGACAGGGAACTGGCAGAGCTGGGTTGCAAGACCCGGGGAACTGGGAAAACCCGAAATAATACATCATGTCGGATTGACGCATAAACAAAGGACGCTGTGTTAGATAGGTTGTGTAGAATTTTAGGTTTTAAATATTGTGCATTTG
Organism: Mastacembelus armatus; assembly: GCF_900324485.2. Lineage (NCBI taxonomy): Eukaryota > Metazoa > Chordata > Actinopteri > Synbranchiformes > Mastacembelidae > Mastacembelus > Mastacembelus armatus. The sequence continues at coordinate 77,693 of NW_022872893.1, read as the reverse complement.
TGTGGATGTCGAGGAAGTTTGAGTGAATCTATGTCAGTGTGAATCAAAGTGTTGGGGGTGAGGACGGTAAGTGTGTGTGTGTGTGGAAAGCGCCAGAGATAGAGAGAGACAGGAAGTGTAGGGGCGCGAGGTTTGTGAAGACTGAGAGAGAAAGGCCGAAGTGAGAGAAGGTAAGGTAAGTAAGGCTCCGCCAATTATTTGGTTCCCTCTACTGGAGGAAGAGGGAATTGCATTACAATTTATTTGGCTCCCTCTGCTGAAACAACCAGGGATTGCAATAACAACTATAGATAGAGCTCCCTCTGGTGAGGAGTGGATAAATAAAATAAATAAAATAAATAAATAGATAAATAAAATAAGATAGAATAAAATAAATAAACAAATAATAACAATAATAATAAACAATAAATAACTAAAATAAAATAAATATATAATACAATAATAAATGATAATAAATAAATATAAGAAGAATAATAAATAATAATAATAATAGTAAAAATATATAAAATAAAGATAGACCATGCATTCATTTGGAAGGCAGACTCGGATACAACAATGGAAAGACACCTTGAACAACAGGTAAGTGATGAGGAATGAGGCCCGCCTGAAAAATGGGTGAAACTGGAAACTCAGGTGGCATCAACCCTGGCGGCAGCTCGGCTGAAACGGGCAGAAGAATACAAAAGAAGAAATGCAAGAAAAATATAGGAAGAAGTTAATGGATTTGATTAAGGAAAAAGGAAGAAACCCACAGGATCGAGCTGCTCTGATCCCATGGATATGGGAGAAGGCACATGGACACGAAAAACTGGCCAAGGAAGCAGGAATGGAAGGAGAAAAAGATTCCATCTTTCGTAAAAGTAAGTTCAGACAGAGAAAACAGGAAGAGGAGACAGAGGCCAGTACCTGGATTAATATAGCCCTGCTGTGGCAGAGTACCCAGCATCTACACAAGGATAAGACATGGAAGGCCAAAGAGGGAACTGACGAGAAATTGCCGCCACCTTATTTCATAAGTAGTCCATCGGCACCCTAGGTTCCTACTCTATATCCAGTAATAGAGATCAAAAAAGGAGAACTGCAAGTGCCTGATCTGCCTCAGCCTAGTCCACAGGCCCACCCACAGAAATCAGGCTATAAAGAGTATATCGATTGGGAAGCTTTGAAGTTAACTCCCTCTGGAAGTGGACGAAGCTCCCCGGATCACGCGGTAGAACCTGTTCCTTTTGCAGACAGAGCACATAGAGAGGGAGGCCCCAGGAACGTTCATATTCAAACACCTCCTGAGACAAAGGTAAGTACTGATAAGTGGACGGACCCACAGATATTAGACCGGGAAGTTTTGCTGAAGTTCACCCCACAAAGACAACCAAAGACAGGACAGATAGTCCTCTGGGCGGAAGGAACATGGCGTCCAGAGATAAAGGAGGCTGATGAAGAAGAAATGAACAGCTCAGCTGGAAAGGTGACGGGTAAACTAGCGGATCCAGGTTCTAGTGAGAACTACTGCCAAAAGCTCAGATCATGGGGACCCCGCAAGGGTCCCCCACCTCCCCCAATCAGTCCACCCAATCCATTGAGGGTAGTGAGGACGAAAAGGGCCGACTGGAGGACGGGGAGGTAAACCAGCGTCATTCTTTTCAAGCACCCTTGTTGGCTTCGGGAGGAAGTGTGAAGTATCGGCCGTATGGGCTCGGGGATGTGCAAGTGTTGGTGGATCAACTTCCCCCAGTGGCAGAGGAAGGAGGTTTGTGGCTTGGCAAATTGGATAAGCTGACCGCAGGGCAGAGATTGGCATTGGGAGACTTTAGGGTGGTTATTCAGAGGTGCCTGACCAGTATAGATGCACGAGACCTTGAGAGGGCAGCAGGGACTTTGCGCCGGCAGGAGGAGGAGCCGTTTGCGCAATGGGCTGGTGACCTGAGCAGGGTGATTAGAGAAAAATATCCATTACCCACTTCATCCAACGTGCCCAAACTGGCATGGAACTCGAAAGAAAATCCAAGGACCTTCTTGGATCAGACTAAGGAACTGTGGGTGCGTCATACTGGGTGTCATCCTGGCAAACCAGGGCCCCAGAGGGAGTGGTATAGACAGGCGGTGTTGGAGGGAGTACCGGAGAAGGTAAAAACTGCTATGTGTGACAATCCTGATTTACAGGGGGCCGACTCTGTAGTGTGGGAGAGACATCTGGTGCACCATCTGACTCGTGTTCAGCAACAATTTCAAAAGGAAGACGAGCAGAATAAGGGCCTCCAAACTCAGCTTTTTAAAATACAGCTGTCAGAGGCCCGGCAAAGGGTTAATTCAGAAAAAAAGAAGAAGAAAAACGAGGAACCAAAGAAATTGATGTGGCAATGGGGAATGGATGCTCCGGAATCCCCGGACCTGTTTCCCATAACGCCCTGGGAGCTGAATCGCCGTCTACTGGTGAATAGGGGGGGCTACAGGGGAGCTCCGAGGGGGGGAAATGGATGGAGAGGACGCGGGGGGCGTGGGGGCCCACCTCGAGGCACTTCAAATGTATGCTTCCTATGTGGGGACACAGAACATTGGGTAAAAGACTGTCCTCACAGAGGTTACTTCGCCCGAGGAAGAGCCCGGGGGGGACAGGGTGCCGGTTCGTATCGTGGACGAGGTGGCCCTCCATCCTACAACATGCCAGTGATGGACTGGGGATCTCCCGTGACCTGGGATGATCCCTACCAAGAATGATACACCCCATCGAGAGGCCCGGACAGCAGTAAAACTATGGCAGATCCGCTGCTGCCTGTGATGGTCAATTACATGAAGTTGTCATTTTTGGTCGACACTGGGGCAACATGCTCCACTTTGAACAACACCTCAGAATCTACGCTGTCGACACAGACAACCACAGTTATGGGCTTCTCGGGGAAGAAACAGACTCTGCCGGTGACACTGCCACTACGCACACAAGTGGGCCACCAGTGCGTCCGCCACACTTACATCTACTCTCCGGGCACTCCTGTCAACCTCCTGGGCAGGGACTTACTGATCAAACTGGGGGCGACTATTCTCTGCTCCCTTGAAGGACTGAGTGTGACTCTACCAGATGGCACATGCTTGCCTTGTACCCGGTATTCTACCGGGGAATGTGCGCAGTTCCTACTTAGACCGTCTGAGGAAGAGGGAGCAGATATTTACTGGGCTAAACTTTGCCCTGAACCACCAGACCAGGGAGGCATCTGGTCAGCATATCAAAGGTGGCGCCCCTGGATCTCGCTCCTTGACCCCTACGTCCCTCCCCCGGACCCTCTCCATGTTACCCTCTTCTATGACAGGCTCCAAACCGATTGGTACAGGGAAGAGTTCGATCAGGTCGTAGGAGATTCTTGGAGCATCGATATGGAAAATATTTATGTGGCACCAGAAGGTGTGGTGGCAGCGGTGAAGCTGCTCCCGGAACAACAACAGTGGTATCAAATGGAGGAGGACTCTGCACCCCATGTGTCTCTTGCACTACACCCGAGTCATGAGGCCAAAGAATTGGGAGGTATCGTTAAGAGGGCATTGACTCACTCAGATTGGAAGCCTACCCCAATACCGCAGGTCTCATACGCTCCCACTATACAGACTTTTTGCATCCAGCTTTCCGCAACAGATATGGCGATATTGGAGCATTGTGAGGTTTCTAGGTATCACGGGAGAGAAAAAACAGACCATCATTTGGCTGCCAGCATGTTTGCCACTCTGCCGGACTCACTCTGGGCGCACTCGCCCACGGATGTGGGATTGACAGATTGTGCGCCAGTCACTTTCCAGGTACGGGAAGGGCCCCCTTTGTGGGTCCGCCAGTACCCCCATAAACAGCAGGCAGCAGAGGGGATCCAGGACACCATTGAAGGCATCTTACAGGCAGGCGTCTTGGAACCCTCCTATTCCAATTGGAATACTCCTATTCTCCCGGTTGAGAAGAAAGGTACTGGTAAATATTGCATGGCCCACGACTTGAGAGCAATAAATTATATTCTGCTCACGCCTACAGTACCGGTGCCTAACCCCAACGTAGGGGTTAGGCACGCATCTCGACCCAGCACAGAATTGCTTCACCTGTATTGACCTGGCCAATGCTTTTTTCTGTCTGCCATTGGCAGAGAGTTGTAGGAATATCTTTTCCTTCACGTATCAGGGAGTCCAGTTGCGGTATACTAGATTACCATATAAGGTAATGGTCCGAATTCCTTTTGTGGAAAAGTACTGGTATGTGGGGCAGTGGCCATCAGCTATATCTATCCTATAGTTTTCCCCTATAGTTCAGATCTCTCCTTGTGTCCCATGAGGGTTGATCTCCAGAGCGCTCTGTATAGTTTTAAATAAAACCTGTAATCAGCTGAACCACTCCAGACGTCTTTGTGTACTTCCTCATCAAACAGACCTGGGTAAGTTATATGCGTATTCAACAACACACAAAACGTCCCTGATTCAAAACCGGGCAGAAACAAATTTTATGCATCTTAGTCTCAAAAAACACGCTGCCTGACAAACTTACCAACTATAGCTGTGACCCCTTTGTAGCTCCATTTGATGTGCTGAGTTACTCCTGGAAGGAGTTGGTTTGCAGGACACTGATCAGAGACTTTTTCCTCTGCACTTTCACCAAGTGCTTGCTCAAAAGGATTTTTTTTTGGGGTTTTGATTTTTGTAAAGTGCCTTAAGATGATTGTATTGTGATATGGCGCTATACAAATAAAATTGAATTGAATTGAATTGAATTGAATTGAGTGATTGAAGGCAAATCAATATTTGTACTGCAACTGAACACCACAGGTAAAGAAACATTTTCCATCAATGGAAAATCTATCCTTTTAGCAGATTTCTTCACACTTGGAATAGATCTAGAGGCTATTAGAAAAGGTTAGGTTGGGTTATGCATATGAGTCTGAGGCAAATTACAGTAAGGTAGAAAATAAGACGATTAAACTGGGATGAACTGGTGGATGGAAGTGCAAGCTTATGGGGACATTTGATTTTCTAAGTAAAGCATGAGCTGTTGACTGTTCTATCATTGGCTGACCAGCACCATCAGGATCATGCTGCTTATTGCAAGATGTAACTGAAGCAAAGCTCTGTATATTTAAATAATGAAACTTCCCAATGTGGGACTTGAACCCACAACCCTGAGAGGCTCCACTTGGGTAACCTGAAGCACTTTTTTTCCAATTTGTGACATATGCCACAAACACTTTTGTTTGACAATGTACTGTCATTAATATTGGAAAAGGTTATGCATACATGTGTTTTAAGCAAAAGGTCAAACAAATCTCTTTAAAGAAGAAGAAACTGCAAATTTAGTGCTGCTGTATGTGTCTTTGCTGGGAATCATTTGCTTCTGTCTGGCTCTAACACTTTACCAGTCCAGCTTTAGACTGAGCTTAGGACTTCCTGTTCCATTAATACACACAAATACAGAAAGAAATACATGCAGCTTGGCAACTATGTAGAAAAACATTTGAAACATTTATTTATTCATATTCAGTTTATTATCAGCTTTTATTTCTTTTTGTTGTCTAAAGAAGTTTGTGTGGGCATTTTGTAGTTAGTTCAGCCATATTTGATGTTAATTCAGAATTTAGGTTCTTGTCTTTAGTTCTTCCTCAGTACTAAATAGACAAATGACTATATCTTCCTATTATTGCTGTACAGTTTCCACACCTAGTAACACACCTTAACCTACATTTATGTGCAGAGAAGTGGGGTTTTTTTCAAAATAAAACAAATGCACATATTTCAGTTTTAAATACAGCAAATTAAGCGTCACTGTAAATTGTTGTGGCTGAGTGGTTAAAGCAATGGACTTGAAATGCATTGGGGTTTCCCTGCGCAGATTTGAATCCCCTCAACAATGAGTTGTCCCTTAGGAATCATCATCTAGTGTTAGTGATGTGTATACATTCCCACTTGAGTTTGTCTTTCAAGATAAAGTGGTAGTGGTGTAGACTGACCACATAAAGTCAATATGTTGTTTGCTGTTGATGTCAGTTACACCTCCAGACAAATATACTCACTCCTATAGAGAATTCAGGGTCACCAGTCAACCTAACATGCATGTTTTTGGACTGAAGTACCTGGAGTAAACCCACACAATCATGGGGAGAACATGTATATTATATTCTTTTATTTATAATGATTAATAACAACACATTTATAATCAATAATCTTTGAACACCAAATAAGAGCATTCAGCAAGAAGGTCGTGGGTTCGCAACCCGGCCTTTCTGTGTGGAGTTTGCATGTTCTCCCTGTGCTTGTGTGGGTTTACTCCAGGTACCCTGGTTTCCTCCCACAGTCCAAAAACATGCATGTTAGGTTGATTGGTGACTCTAAATTGCCCTTAGGAGTGAGTGTGTGAGGTTGTCTGTCTTTGTGTTTCTCTATGCGGCCCTGTGATGGACTGGTGACCTGTCCAGGGTGTACCCCTGCCTTTCACCCGAGAGAGAGCTGGGATAGGCTCCAGCAGATCCCTGTGACCCTGGCTTTCAGGAAAAGCGGGTACAGAAGATGGATGGATGGATAAGAGCATTCACGAAGAGGATGGGACTCAAACCCGTGTGCAGAGCACAACGGATTAGCAGTCTATCACCTTAACCACTCAGTGACCTCACCACATTGTTCTGAATGTTTAAAGTAGATGATATGTGCAAAATTACCAGAAGAATTTCCAGGTTTACTGCAACAGTAACTCTAATGTCTAATTACAGTCTAATGTTACTGCACTGATTCATAATCTGTCATCATGGAACCACTATATGAAAATAATTCAGGTTAAACTGAGCTCTGCCCTGTAACTATGATCAATTTAATCACCTGCATAAGACAGAAATCTTAATATTAACTGCTTGACATAGATTGGACAACACCAAGGTCATGGGTTCCAGCCCCCATACTGGTCATTGTTTTGAAACGTCTGTAACTTTAGAATTGAAATGCATCTGACAAAAGTCTAAAGTGTGAAATAGACTTAAGTCAATTAAATGTAATTGTAGAATGCAATCGTCTCTGTGCCCTACCCCTATTTCCAGGAGCAACAGAGGGCAGAGTGGAGGATCAAAAATGACTTAAGATGTTGTAAACATAAGCAGAACACGGGCCCTGGAACTGAAGGAACATGGGTAAAGCATCCTTAGTGTTCAGCTTACTGTAGACCAAACTCCAACACATTCAGCTAGAATCAAACTCAAACCACAAAGGGACTCAAACCCTCAATCTTCTGATCCGAAGTCAGACACCTTGTCCATTAGGCCATGTGATCAGGTGCAAAACCCCAATAGTCACATATATTATGTCAATTTTTTTTTGTACTAAACCATGAATCCATGAGCAGGTTCTGGACAAACAGAGAGGTAGATTAAAATCTGAACTGTCTGCTCAAATGCCTTCATGGATGGAATCTGAATTTTACTTCATCACTTTCACCTTATAAATCATAATCTTGACTATAACATCTTTGTGCATCACTGATGCTGGTGTAGTGGTGAGCATAGCTGCCTTCCAAACAGTTGCACTGGGTTTGAGTCCCAAGCATTGCAAGTATATTACCACTGCAAAAATGGATAACAAGATCAAATTTGTAGTAGTAGTTTCTATGACCAAGCAGTTTACACTCAGCACTATACTGAACCATAACCTAACTTTAGTTACTATAGACAGTGTCTAAAGGGGTAGCTGGCATTAACACACTCCTCAACAAAATCTTTAGACCAGGGTTGAAACATTACAAGTATTTGTATTTCATGCTTGTTGATCAAAACTGGGTTGTAAGTAGTGCTTCAAAATGCCGAAAGAACAAACAGGAGCAAGAGACAAAATCAGAGAGTAGACACTTGAAAACTATATTTAAACAGGTTGTGGAAGGAAGCGTGGCTACCTCTGTTGGTAGAGCATGAGCCTTTTAAGCTTTAAGGTCATGGGTCTCACAATAGGCAGAGTAATCATTTAAATATACAGAGCATTGCTTTAGCTGCATCTTGCAAAAAGCACCAGTACCCTGACAGTGCCCGTCAGTGACTGGAGCCAATCCCAGTAAATGTGATTGAGAGGCAGGATACACCACGGTCCAATCACCACTCTTAAAACTGAGCCACAATAGGAAGTAAATCCTTCCAGTAATTTTCCACTCCTCTCCCCTACAGCTGTGAGAACATTTGAGATATATATATATATACAGTGGGTACGGAAAGTATTCAGACCCCTTAAAATTTTTCACTCTTTGTGTCATTGCAGCCATTTGCCAAAATCAAAAAAGTTCATTTTATTTCTCATTAATGTACACTCAGCACCCCATCTTGACAGAAAAAAAACAGAAATGTAGAAATTTTTGCAAATTTATTAAAAATGAAAAACTGAAATATCACATGGTCATAAGTATTCAGACCCTGTGCTCAGTATTGAGTAGAAGCACCCTTTTGAGCTAGTACAGCTATGAGTCTTCTTGGGAATGATGCATCAAGTTTTTCACACCTGGATTTGGATTTCCGTACCCACTGTATATATATATATATATATATATATATATAATACATTCCACCACCAAGGAGCAGTACCCTGCATGGAGAAGGAGGTTAGAGGCAAAAATAAGGGCAACACGGAGAGAGGTTAGCCAGCTATCAGAACTGCAGAGAAGGGGGATGAAGTTGGATAAGAAATACAGCAGGCTACCCATACCAGAAGCCCTGGAGACTGCCAAACAACGACTCACAGCCCTGGCCACACACCTAAAGAGGTACACCAGAGAAATAGAAGCACGGAGAATAAACAGGATGTTCTCCACCGAACCATCCAAAGTGTACTCTCAGTGGGAGGGCAATAACACGAGAACAGACCCACCAAGGCTGGAGACTGAACAATACTGGAAAAACATATGGGAGAGGGAGGCATCACATAACACCAATGCCCAGTGGCTGGCAGACCTGAGAGCAGACCACAGCAACCCCCCTGAACAGGAACCAGTAACCATCACAACAGCAGATATCCGAGAAAGGGTCTCAAACACGAAGAACTGGACAGCACCGGGGCATGACATGATCCACACCTATTGGCTAAAGAAGCTAACTGCCCTCCATGAGCGCCTGGCAGCTCAAATGAACCAGCTGCTAATGGATGGGACTCACCCAGAGTGGCTAACTGAAGGCAGGACAGTCCTGATCCTGAAGGACCCCAAAAAGGGGGCAGTCCCATCCAACTACCGTCCGATAACCTGCCTCTGCACAACTTGGAAGCTCCTGTCGGGCATCATAACGGCTAAGATGAGTAGGCACATGGCTCAATACACGAGCGGGGCCCAGAAAGGAATGGGTAAGGACACCAGGGGAGCAAAACATCAACTACTGGTGGATAAAGCAGTCACCCGAGACTGTAAGACCAGGCAGACCAACCTGATCAACGCCTGGATTGACTACAAGAAAGCCTTCGACTCAATGCTTCACACATGGATCCTGGAATGACTGGAGCTGTACAACATCAATAGGACCCTAAGAACCTTCATAAGGAACTCAATGGGACTGTGGAAAACAACCCTAGTAGCCAACCTCAAGCCGATAACACAATTCTCCATCAAGGAGACCAAGGAGATGCTCTGTCCCCGCTGCTGTTCTGCATAGGCCTGAACCCCCTCAGCTAGATCATCACTAAGACTGGCTTCGGATACTGACTACGGAATGGAGCAACCATCAGCCACCTCCTGTACATGGATGACATCAAGCTGTATGCCAGGAATGAGCGAGACATCGACTCACTGATCCATACCACCACGATATATGGCAACGACATTGGAATGTCATTCGGACTGGTGTGGCCGAATGATAACAAAGAGAGGGGAGGTGGTCAGGACTGAAGGAGTTGAACTCCCAGAAGGCAGCATAGCAGATGTTGAGGGAAGCTACAAGTACCTTGGAATCCCACAGGCAAATGGGAACCAAGAAGAAGCCGCAAGGAAAGCAGCCACAGCCAAATACCTACAGAGAGTAAGGCAAGTCCTAAGAAGTCAGCTAAATGGGAAGAACAAGGTCCAAGCCATCAACACCTATGCCCTGCTGGTCATCAGATACCCCACTGGCATAATAAGCTGGCCAAGAGAGGACATAGAAGCCACCGATGTCACGACAAGGAAGCTCTTCACAATGCATGGAGGACTTCACCCCAAATCCAACATCCTGAGACTGTACACTAAGAGGAAGGAAGGAGGCCGGGGACTGGTGAGCATCAGAGCCACCATCCGAGATGAAACAGCAAAGATCCATGAGTACATCAGGAAGATGGCCCCAAGCGATGGAATACTTAGTGAATATCTCAGGCAACAGAAGCCTGATGCAGAGGAAGAAGAGCAAGAACCATCATGGCAGGACAAACCCCTGCACGACATGTACCACCGACAGATAAAAGAAGTGGCTGATATCGAAAAGTCCTACCGGTGGCTGGAAAAAGCTGGACTGAAAGACAGCACAGAGGCACTAATCGTAGCAGCACAAGAACAGGCCCTGAGCGCAAGATCAATAGAGGCCGGGGTCTACCACACCAGGCAGGACCCCAGGTGCAGGCTGTGCGAAGATGCCCCTGAGACAATCCTTGGTATATATGAATGAGTGTATTTTCTGTGTGTGTGTGTGTGTGTGTGTGTGTGATAACTCTAAGAAACCTTTGATGTCTTTAATGTCTAAACATTCTAGGACGTGTTGTCACAGGCTGCAGTGATGTCAAAGAGACACCTTCAGAAGTGCATCGACACAAGAAGCAGCTCGACTGCACAGGAGTTGTTCATCATTCATTGAAAGAGATAAAAACCATATAAGACAGAGAGAGAGAGACACATCTGCTGTAAAAATCAATCAGAGGAAATAACTGCACTGTTGCAACAACTTACAGACTTTCCTTTAAGTCCACATCTGTTAGTAGTTCATTTCACTGTTCAGTTTGGTAGTTCATGCATGGCATAGTTTTCCAGTTAATGTGTTAATTTCACATGTTGATGAGTGTAAATTATTTAAAAAGAAGCCTCTGTGTATATACGTTGCAGCACCCTATTGGTTTTAGACAACGCATGATAGCATGATGTAGTAACCAGAAATGGACAAGTGCTCAGCCGCACAAGGAGGTTTTGTAATGGAAAAAATATTTTTAATGACTGATTAAATTATACCCTACCCTTTCTTTCTTTCATTTCACTGGATTCTTGATTTTTACTTGTATTCACAGGTTTTCATTTACAGGTTGGTTCACAGAGTTCACCAAGGAGCTCATAGATGTCCAGTGTTTTTCATAATCATATCTTATGTTTATGTTGTTCCTGACCCAGTATATTCTGGTATGTGTGAAGCACAAAGGGGCACAGTCTTCTCACGGTTGTTGGTGAGGAGTATCTGGAAGAAAGGTTCATTAGGACTCTAATGAAGTGAAGTATTCCCACACTCGAAATTTGCATTAAACCCATTCAAGTTTCACACACACAGCAGTGATCACACACACCCAATGCTGCGGCGCCTGGGCAGAGGTTAGGGATTCAGTGCCTTGCTCAAGGGTCTGGCTATTCATTCCACCACAACGACAACTCCTGTTGGTCCTGAGACTCGAACCCGCAACTTTCAGTCTACCCATTAGGCCATGACTGCCACTAAGAGATGCTTTTGTGAAGATTCCAATCTAACCGAACTATAACTGTGTCAAACTCACTAATTATGAATGACAATCCACTTCAGTAGAGTCGCACACAGAAGAGAGGCAACCGGATCTAAGTGCACAGGTGTTTATTCACAAATAATCCCAGTCTCCCACATCAAAACCCTGAGCTTAGTCTCCCACCCATCCACTCTAACAACCACCTTTTCCCAACAGAGAAGTAAAACAGCCTGTGAGATCAGAGAAGGTTGGTTTGCAGGACAGTGTGGTCACAGAGAGAATGATGAATGCAGCATTTATTGATGTCTACCCTCTGTACCAACGCTGGTTTGTACTAACCAGAAAGTGGTGGTCTTTCTGTAGAACCATTAGTTAGTTCTCATCATCATCAGCTTCTTTATATCAAGGTCAGAGGCTCTGAAGCCAATCCAGACTGACATTGTAATGAAACTTTATGGTTACAATTTTCAACAGGGTGGTATGAGGTCCCCGTGGCCTAATGGATAAAGCACTGGTCTTTTAAACCAAGGATTTTGGGTTGGAGTCTCACCTGGGGTGATAGAAAGGAATTTATTCCCATAAAGCCTGTGTTCTGGAAGTTGATCTTACCCATCCTGCAGCTGAAGGGTTATAGACTTCATGTATGAAGTACAATAACAACACACTCACCTCTGGAAATCTGCTCCATCTCTCTGGCATTGACTGGAGATACTTCATAGGTGTGACAGCAGATGAATGTCCTGTTCTGTGAGAGAACTTACCTATTAAATAGGCTGCATTGCTTATGTTAGTTAGTCCACTTTAAGATGGTGATTTTAACACATTACCAGATGCAGATCAAATATAAAACTTTTCCTTCTCAACCTGTGTTCTGAGCTCATCTCTCTTTTGCTGCCCAGTCTGAGCATTTCAAATACTGATTATTACAAACTTAGACGAAAATAACACATCTACCCTTTTTCTACAGAAATGTAATCCATGAGAGTGTGATGATTGTAATGTATACAGAGCATAATGCATACAATACAGCAATATGTGTGATGACAGTTTCCACTTCTCTATGTCCACTGGTAGGAGGGTTTTGCCCACTACTCCTCAGCGTACCCTGAATTTGTGGAGGCAGTCAGGCTCCACTGCACATTTGAGGAGGCATGGGCAAAGTCCCTCCAGCCTGGTCAGGACGCACAGACTCCGGCTGACCTTGTGGTGTTGCTGTATGAATCTGAGGACCCTCAAAAAACATGGTTTGTATGCTTTTGCTACCCCTGTCTGCAATCAATCACCCCAGTTGAGACTCAAACACACAACCCCTGGTTTAGAAGGCCAGGGCCTTATCCATTAGGTCCCTGAGGCTTCAGAGGTGGGGTCAACCAATTGTCTTAGTATCCATAAAATTCCATTAAAAAGCAACAGCATGATATGGAGCTCTAATAGCCTGGAAATCCGTCCAGGGTGTACCCCACCTCTCGCTCAGTGTCAGCTGGGACTGGATCCAGAGCTCTGCTACTTTGATATGAATAAACAGTATAGATGATGGATGTACTTTCTTTTTTTCTCTATTATTTTCTCTAAGCAAGTTTATTGAGTAAAACCAGGAAAACACACCTGGAAATACATAAAGTGTGCTCTGTTTTGTAGTTTAGATGTTTCCAGATTTGATTTAGAACCACAATGAATGGATCATACACAAATCCTCAAGTTTAATCCTCATGTCCTTATTTTCAATATGAAGCTGTTTCTGGCAGTTAACTCTTAGACAATAAACTGTTGATTGCTGGGATCAAAGGATGAGCCTCCTTTGCTACTGTTTGCAGTGGGTCCAGTGCTCCCGGTCTTTGTTTACTGACTCTATCCAACTCTTGTACTGGTCCAGGTCCTGGTCCTTGTCTTTACTTGACTTTTATACTGGTCCTGGTATACATAGTCTTGATGCTGGTAGTCCAGAAGGACAGAAGGACATTCATCTGCTGTCTTTATTCTTGAATTGTTCTTAGTCATTGAAATCCACGTCACAGTTCATTCATTCTGGTTTTATAGTCGTCCTGGTGGATGTAATCCTGATCTTGGTTGTCATCCTACCTTTCATGCTCATGCTGTACCGACTAAGCTAGTCCAGATTGGACACCAGCTGCTTGTACACACTGAAAACAAGGTCATGACTTAACACTGTCATCCAGACTTGTAAATAATTTATATTTTACAAGACAGCATGACACTGACTTATGAGAATTAGACATTTGCCATGTTCATGACACTAATTCAGTTTACTGCAGTTTACAGTCACCAGTGGCAAGGTGTGCCACAAATGGGTTGAACTCACTAGGGCAGTAATATGACTTTAATGTGTCTATTCTGTCACTCAGAAGAATAAAAAAATAGTAAACACAGAGCTTGTCAGAAATTTACGTTATTGCGCTAAAATAAAATAAATGAATCAATATATCAATATTGTTCATGAGTCCCAAACATCAAGTCCAAGTCAAGTCTCAAATCTTTGACATTACATAACACAATAACACACAGATGCCTAGTATTGTCATCACAAACTGTCCATAACAAGTTGCACAAGTTCCACAAGTTGAAGCCCTCTGTGATTTTTTAAAGCTAGATGCCACTGAGATTTAAACTCACATCACTGGAGTCAAAGTCCAAAGTGCTAAACATTACACTATTGAAACAAGAGAAAAAAAATTAAAAATTAACATAATGTCACTAAGGAAACGCTATGTAAATGGCAGGACTTATGTCCACACAACTGACCATCAATTTGCACCAATCAGATCAACACTAACCTTCCCAACTTGGACCCAAACTGTTTTTTTTTTAGTACTCATAGTCTGCCAACCCTATGAGACACTAATGGGATGAGTTACAAATAACAGCTCGTTGTCAGCAGGACTCAAAACTGCACAGGGAGACCCCAATGGGATCCATCTAATCCATCAACTTAACCACTCAGTCGCAACAATTGAAGCATGAGAATAGAAAGAGGCTGCAATTAAAATAACATCATGGCTCTGCTTTGTTTTTGACCATCAGATCAAAGAAAATTCAGATCTATGTTAGCTGAAAGCTGGACTGTACAGACACCATCATTTCTCTGGTAAATTTGGCACATTAATGGTTCATGTACATACATACACAGCAATTACAACATGGTAATAAATACAGTGGCTGCAGTTGTTTTCAGGCTGGTACCAAACACTGACTAACACAAACAGCTACAGTGACTCACTGTCTACAGCTAAAACACTAATGTGCAAGATAAGCACATAATGTCATGATCCGCAATTTTGGAGTTTCTTTTATTTTGGAAGGGATCATGACAGGATCTAGTTTTGTTTCATTTTGGTTCACTTTATGTTGACCTAATTAGTTTGATTGTTTTCACCTGTTCCTTTTGTTCCTTTGTTTTCACCTTTCCTTTTGCTTAGTTGAACCATGTTTTAGTTGCCAGGTTGTCTGTACTGCTTACTCCATGTTGATTTCTGTTCTGTACACCGGCTGATGATTCATGCTAGGATTCTTCATGCCTCAAACCTGTTTCACTTCCCTTCCCTTCCCTTTTGGATTTTGTTCACGGACTGCTTTCTGTACTCCCCTGGTTTGAGTTGAGTATCGGTCTTTGTTTTCTGGTTTTTTCCCACGTCTTGTGTTCATGTGTCTTTGTCCCATGTTTGTCTCTTGTTTCATGGCCAGGTGTTTCATGCCTTGTTTTTTTCCTGAATCCCATGTTCATGTTTCCCTGTGTGGTCTGGTGCGTCTCCTTAGTTGTGTGTGACCCAGACCCTCATCGTTCCCCTTGTGTTTCTGTGTTCATATTCTTGTCCGGTCCTCTGTATTCACGTTTCACGTTCTCGCTTTTTCTGTAGTTCTCGTTTTCTGTTCTTGTTCAGAGTATCTTGTTTTGCAATAAAGTCTTGAGTTGAACCCAGAGTACCAGAGTGGGCACGTCATTGGTCTGAACTAAAATAATAGCTTCCCGAAACCTGACACATAAAGCTGACACTCCTTGTGACCATTAACATTACAGTGTCATACAGCAGCTGCAGTTGTTTTCAGGCATAATGTCACTATGTGCTGTACCTATGTGCTATGCATGTATTGTGCTTTGTTTAGACAGTCACTGGGAAACCAGGTCTGTCCCTAACAGAGTACTTGAAAATGGCTGAGTTTTAGGAGTTTTAGAAGAATGCGAGACTTTTAGGCTGGCAGTCTCTGTGGCGTAATAGGTTAGCACATTCGGATGTTAACTGAAAAGTTGGTGGTTCAAGCTCACCCAGGGATGTCGTTTCACTGGCGTTGTGTTTGTGTTCTGAGTTTGCACGCAAGTGAGTAGGGAGTCATACCTACAAGCAAATAACACAGCTTTGATGGTAAAGAACTGAAGCCATTCCCCTCTCAGTCATTCCAAGAGTGTTTCTGTATTTCAAGTCCTCAAGTGACTCTGACTGAAACAATGGTGGTTTGAGCTCAACCAGGACAGCTGCACTTTGTCATGGCAGAATGTTTATCTATTCAGTTAGACTCAAAGCTTTACAGAAGAGGATTATGGGCACTGTGATATTTGTCTAAGGAAAAATGTCATAATTCAGAGAAAAGTCACAATTCTGAGAAGAAAGTCAGAGAAAAAAATCGAATTTGGTTGACTTAAGTATAACTGTATCAAAGTCACTAAGTATGAAGAGCAGTCCTCCTCAGTCGGGTCACAAAACAGAAGAGAGGCAGCCTGTTCCAAGTGTACATGTGTTTATTCACAAAACAGAGTACAGACAAGGTGAGTTACCCCAGGGTAGGCTGGTGTGCTATTCACACTCCTGTGGAGAGACAGTAGAAGAGTAAAGGACGTTAGTGCCACTCCTTGTGACCATTAACATCACAGTGTCAATAAGAATCCGTCATGGGTATTAGAAAATTAGCATATACACTCTGGACAGAGATGAGTTTATGATTTCTATTGTCATTACTTTCATTTGTGTATGTTTGGGTGTCACCTCTGTAGCTGGTAGTCTTAAGTGCCCAGGACACAGTGAGCACATTGACAGTTCATGAGAGATGGTCACATGGTGGGTCACCAATATCTGCACTTTGTTCAAATATCCTTAATGAGATGGTCAGGAGCAGGAGTAGCAAAATCAATTGAAACACAAAGTTGTCTGTTGAGAGACAACACAACTGTACCACAGGACTGACATGTGGAGACTACAACCTTAATGCAGCTCCTTAGACTGCTCAGTCATCCTGACTGCTAATGTGCCCAAGTACATGCTAGAAAAAGCATAATATTTATATATATACAATTTGTGAACTATTTCAGTATAAGTGCAATCTTTTAACTCGGAGAAGCTCATGTCAGGGGACCTAAAAAGACACTGCAGTATGTTTTGACAACCTCACAGTATGTCCCAAATGGTCAGGGAATACCTTGAAAAGGAGCTGGAGGATGTTATCTGGGAGGAGGACAATTGGACTATCTGGCTCAGCCTGTGTTATTCAGCCTTGTTGAAGGAACAATTGAAGTCCTTTTCAAGGATCAGTGCTCTTTTCGACTGACCTGTACTTTAAATATATTGCAACCCCTTGTGTGTTCAGCCAGTAGTTGAATACTGTGGGGATTCCTAAATTATTTAACTGATGTGAACGTCAAAGCTCTGAAACACAAGAAGAACCCCTATCATTGATGTACCTTTTCAAATGTAGAATACATGCAGAGCATGTTACGCAGAAGACTGAGGTTTGATTCCTGGACAGGGAGTCTTGTGTTACTTGTCCTTCCCACAGAACAAAACATATAGTTACCAGAAACCTTGAGTGAATACAAACATTGATGCTCTCTCTTCATATTACCGAACCTGGAAGTTTCATTTCATAATGTAGAAGAGTTTGAATTGCCCATAGGCGTGAGTGTGTGTGGTTATTTGTCTTTATGTGGCCATGTAATGGATTGGTGACCTGTCCAGGGTGTACGCCTGCCTTTCACCCAAAGAGAGCTGGGATAGACTCCAGCAGATCCCCATGACCCTGATTAGGAAAAAACGGATATAGATGAGTTTCCTAATATGAAGATTTAGTCCAAACCTCACATTGGTCATAGGTTTTTTAAGGTTCATCTGGAATGATGGCTGTCATACATGTTGCACATTGTGTAGACACTTGGTGGGAAATAAGAAGGAGGCTGCTGAAGTTCTTCAGCACATTCATGGTCCTTTCAAACCTGTTGTTTGTTTGTGCTAGTGCAATTCAGCAAACCATTGTGTAAACCTGTTTCCCTTTGGTTCAGTTTCATTTTACACAGAGAACAGTCTCTGGATTGTGAACAGTGAACCAAAAAGCATCACTGCAATTCATGTTGGAATGTTCCCACTGCTCATTGGTTCAACAAGTTTGGTGTAGGAACAAAAACATGAACACATTAAAAGATCCAAGTTCTGTACTGGTGAATTTTTTCCTATGAAAGAGATTTACTCTGCAACATGGAGCAACAGAACAATTGGCATTAGCTCATAACTGTGTTAATTATCTGGGCAGTAAATAAACTCAACTCTGCCAACAAAACACCAAAAAGTGCTTCACACACTTTGCAAGGAGAGTGAATAATTCAATTGAATTGAATTCAATTCACAAAAACTAAATCTAAAAACCCAACAAATCCCTTAGGAGCAAGCACTTGGCGACAGTGGAGAGGAAAAACTCCCTTTAACGGAAGAAAAAACCTCCAGCAGAACCGGCTCATGTGCCTCGACCGGTTGGGGTGAGTGTATACTGAGCATGTTACCACAAAATGTTGAGTTTCAACTTGCTAACCCATTTTATTCCTTGCAGTTGATCCAGACTGTTCCCACTAAAAATAAAACACTTCAGGGTTTGTCTCAAATCAGACTGAGACCACGTCCACTAAAGGGACTTAGTGCATTTGTTTTGGTTCAAGATCGATTGGTGTTCAACCACTTCAACCACTGGTGTATTCCACCTCCTAGTCTCATTGGTGGTGGGGTGTTACATCTGTCCTTTCTCTCCATTCAGCCAGCATCACCTCCATTCACTCCATTTCTCACAGAGCCTCATTGAGGAAGTGGTCAGTTGCTCTCGGCTCTGCTCCACTGATAGACACGGTCCAAACCAACGCTCCAGGGTTGTAGTGAGTGCCTGGAGGCCCTGTAGCTCCAGCAGTGACAGGTCAAGGAGAATTTCAGTGCCAGTTTAGAGACTTCTGAGTAGAAAGTCAAAAGCAAAAAAGAGAAAATTGAAAATTAGACTATTAAAAACAGATCTATTTGAAAAACCCAGAGGCTCAGGAAAAGTCCAAACTAGCTCAGTGTTTTAGGAAGAAGAGCACAGTCCCAGGTCTTTCTAAGTCCACATAACACAGGTTGACAGTCTGTGCAAACTCTAAACTGAATTATGGATCTGTGTAAAAATACTGTGCGGAGAATTAGAAGTTCTAGAGTGCTTGCTTTGCATGTAAGAAGCAGTGGGATCGATGCCCGCATTCTTTACAAATTGTTGAAGCCCACTCTTAATGCTGGACATTTTCTACCAGTCTGTGGCTGCAAGCGTTCTTTACTTTGCTGGGGTCTGTTGGGGGAGCAGCTGCAGTAAAAGGCACATCAGGAAGATTAACAAACTCATCCGGATGACTAGACATGTTATTGGCAGTGGCATGGACATATTTGATCCAGTGAGGAACAGGAGGACACTGGACAAACAGCTGTCTATCAAATTGGACACGTAGAAGATCAGGCGTCATGCTGCGAAGGCATCAGGTTCTGCAAGGGTCGGCTACATTAGTGATTTAATGGAAGAGTTCTTGCCTGCCATGTTGGAGGACTGGGTTTGATTCCCGGCCAATGCAAAAGCAGCTGTAAATTACTATGTGGCAGCACTTATAACTTTTTGGACATTTACCCAGTAACATATGAGCCTAAACATGCTTGTAGCGGACATGCATGTAGGCTGTTTGTAGTGCAGTAGTGGTGAAAAGTCAACATGGTGACCGCCAGACCGTCTGACTGGCGGACTTTATTCAATCAAATATTATTAACTTTTCTGCATCAACTCATAATCTTTTTAAAGTGAACAATGATGCATCAAAAAAATGATTCTACCCCTACTGAATAATATGTGCAGCTGTTGTCACAGGAACATCAAGCTGCTTGGAGATGGTCTTATAGCCTTTACCTTGAACATGCTTGCCTATAACTTTCTTTCTAATCTCCTGAGACAACTCTCTCCTTAGCTTTCTGTGGTCCATGTTCAGTGTGGTACACACCATGATACCAAACAGCACAGTGACTACTTTTCACCCTTTAACTAGTCAGACTGGCTGAAGTCATAGTGACTGTGATGAGATAATGTTTGTTGTGTATTGTTCCATCAGTAGATGTTGCTGTTGAGACAGGCTCTATTAGAGTAGAGGAATAGGAGACTTCCAGTTTTGGAGTTATGCTGTGGAGTCTGTTAATAACAGACCATGATTTCCCTCCACCGCTTGAGTCTCAATCTGTTCATAACAGGGACTTTGACACGCTTTCATGTACAGAACAAAAATGATGAAAGAACACATGTGTCTCAAGTGCACCCTGTCCAGGGGGTATAGCTCAGTGGTAGAGCATTTGACTGCAGATCAAGAGGTCTCTGGTTCAACGAAATTAACACTGCATGGGGCAAGTTTGGGTGTAGGCTCATTAAACATGTACATGGTTACTTGTAATAAAGTGTTATTACACTCTTATTTATACTTTTTGTTAAGTAAAGGATCTCAGTAGTTCTTCCTCCCAACAGTTACAAGGATTTGAAACAACTGAGTCCACCTGTGATTTATATCCACTCTCTGCTGGTGTCTTCAAAGGTTAGCACTGTCATGATAATTAGTTTTTCATCAACAGTAAAACAAGTATCAGAGTTCAGAGGTTTTTTTTTTTTTTTTTCATTTTCAACAGTTTGCCTAGCACTCAAGTCCCATATGGTCTAGCGGTTAGGATTCCTGGTTTTCACCCAGGTGGCCTGGGTTCAACTCCCGGTATGGGAATTTGTGTTTAATAAGCATGTAAATGCACAGTTACAGAGCAGTGTCTGTAGTTCCAGCAATGGCCCACTCATGCCAGACTCCAGGACATAACACATCCTCTGTTATTAGACAAAGCTCAATGCCTTCACCCTTTCAGAAAAAGTCCTCTGAGAGGGGATGGTCGTGTGTTGACGACCTTGATGCTTTCCGTGAAAATTTCAATCTGACTATACTGTAACTAAGTCAATTTTCCTAAGTATAGCTGACAATCCTCTTCTATAGGATCACAAACAGTAGAGACACAACTGGATCCAAGTTCACAGGTGTTACAGACAATGAGCTGCCCCAGGGTATACTGCCTGTGTTCTCCTAAACTCTATACCTTTATACTTTTAGTCAGAGGGATGGATTCCACCCCCTTAGACCATCTTCCTTCATTTTAAGGTTACACAGGTTCGTCACACAGGTTTTTCCATTATTAGTTTCCCTTTTTTAGACATGTCTGTATACTATTTTCTCCTCATTCCTTTTTTAAGATGCTAGTGGACCATGCCCCGCCCATGTCTCCCTGCTCTAGATGGACAGGTTTCCCCTGCTCTGTAGCCTGTGTTTAGTCTTAGTTTTGGTACACATTTACTTTTCTCTAAGACTTATTTTAGCCAAGCCTCCATCCTGTCCATACTTATTTTCTTGTGCATGCCATTGATCCCTTACATACTGTACATGCCATTACATGCCATTGTTACGGCCCCCAGTGGAGATGTCCTTTGGGTTCTTGCCGTTCGCTGAGGGATCCGCGACTCTGCAGCTGTGGCGTCATTGTCCATGGACCGCGCCTCCTCACCCGATTGGCCTAGCACCTGAGCTCCCCACCAACCGGCTATGTCCACATCTCCGCACGCCAGTACTTAGGGAGTGCTGATTCACAGTGCGCGCAGGCAGACCCTGGGCTATCTGTTCCGATGCTTTGGTTATTGTTACGCATTGTGTTATGTTATGAGCCGACCAAAAAGGGGTCGTTTGCCTCGTTGTATGTTCTGGACTGTGTGTGTGTCCTGTGATGTGTGTGTGCTGTGTTATGGGAGTGCAGTCTGGCCCAGTTGTGATGTTCTAATTTAGGAACTGCTTAAAACATGTTGGCTGTGATAACCAGTTAACCCTTTTGTTAGTGTTTTGTACTCAGCTTGTAGCTGAGAATTGAATGCATCTCGTTGGTTAACCTTTACGGTGTTACGGGACTACGTTCCCACCTTACGTTCGCGTATTGTGTTCTGGTTGTGTTGTTTTGTGTTGTTTTTTGTTGTTATTGTGTTTTTTTTATTATTTGTACCAGCTACTGGTGATATGACAAATTCTGGTGCTTTTGGTTCCTTATTAGCCGTTGGCGTTGTTCTTTTGTTTACCTTGTGATTTATGTTGGCACCAGAACTTGTCCCTCCCTTAGTTATTGTTATTGTTATTGGAAAGCCCAATTTTCTTTGGATCTGTAAATAAATATCCACTTGCCTTTTCACACCTTGGCTCTTATGTTCCTCCCACCTTACCCCTAGCATTTTGGGTTGTAACATAAATGGGGGCTCGTCCGGGATCCTTTTTCCCCATAGGTTCCCGATTGTAGTGGGATATTGTTTCAGGCCATTGGAAAGCGGAGCTGTAAGTAAGAAAATGGCAACCGATTGTGTGCAATTGTTTTTGGCTTCTCCGACACTGGAACTCTTGGAAAAATGCAGAAAAGTAGATTTAGTGGCGATTGCTACTAAATTTGACATTTTGTTTCCAAAAACAATTGTTAAGAGTGACTTAAAGTCTTTGATAATGACAACTCTGAGTGAAAGAGGCATTTTGCCTAGTGTTGGTGAACCATGTGAAAGCTGACCCCAGTACCAGCACGGAAGTGCCAGGTAAAGAGGCGGGGGATGTGCCCCTAGCCTCCACAGCCCGTGGTGTGGACCAACATGATCCAGGAAGGACCCCGTTCTCCCTGCCACGTTTTGATCCTTCACCATGGACTGGTTCAGGGTCTAGGATGGAGGCGCGACTGAAGGTCCACCTCGCTCGTATGCAATTAGAAGCCCAAGAGAGGGCCCGGCAAGTTCGATTTGGAAGAAAAGAGGCTTCAGATTGAGGCAGACACCGCTGTTCGAATTCGGCAGTTGGAGCTTGCCGTCCAGCATCCCGTTCCTGCCTCGGTTATTCCCCAGCAATCAGCGCTACTGTCTGAAAAGTCGGATATTCCTCTAGTCAGCAGTAAGACACCCATGTTTGATGTGAGTAAAAATATTTCCCTGGACCCAGTGTTTCGAGAAACCGAAGTAGATATGTATTTCCAAGCATTTGAGAGGATTGCTATTGCTTTGCGTTGGCCTGAAGAAATTTGTGCCGTATTAGTCCAATGTAAGGTGCATGGAAAGGCCCAGGAGGTCATTGCAGCCCTTCCGTTACAAGATAGTTTGGATTACGAAAAAGTAAAGAAGGCTATATTAGGAGCATATGAGTTGGTGCCTGACGCGTATCAACAAAAATTTAGGAAAACTAGGAAAGCTCCACAGCAGATGTATGTGGAATTTTCTCGAGTGAAAGGCTGTTTGTTCAATAAATGGTGTTATGCTTGTAATTTTGATGATTTTGATTCATTAAGGGAACTTATTATGTTGGAAGAATTTAAGCAATGTTTACCTGAACGTGTGGTGACTTACTTAAATGAGAAGAAAGTTAAAACTTTGGTCAAAGCTGCAGTACTGGCGGACGAGTTTGCTTTGACTCACAAACCCGCTTTCAACTCTATTATAATCACTCGCTCTCCCAAGCCTCCAGGTGAGGGCAGTAATAGACCGAAAAACAATGTACAGGAAGAAAGAGAGTGAAAGGGCAAGAGGATAAGGAAGGTTTGGATCCATGTTTTAAGCCCTTCATCTTGGAAGGTGTTGTTTCACTCTCGGGTAATGAATTAGATCAGAAACTGATAACCATGTTGAGAGATACAGGAGGTTCTCAATCTGTTATTTTGTCTAATGCGTTACAGTTTCCCCCAAAATCAGCGTGTGGTTATAGTGCTATTTTAAGAGGAATGTCAGAATGTAAGAAGGTCCCACAACTCTGCCGGACAAGCTAGAGGCTGTGATGGGGTCCACTTCTAACCTGGAGGAAGTGAAGACTGTGGCGAAAACCGCAAGATTTAGTGAACTACAAGGACTGGATCCAACCCTCCGAAGGTGCTTCGAAGGGCTGGTGGGTAATGAAAGTACGCTAGGGTTAGGTTTGTCTAAAAAGAGGAATGCTCAGTTGTTCATAGAGAACAATGTGTTGGTGCAAAAAACAAGATGAGGCTAAGTTTTGCCGTACTTGCCACACTTGCCAGTTAGCCGGGAAACCCAATCAGACCATTCCCTGTGTCCCACTGTGTCCAATCCCGATAGTAAAGCAACCGTTCGATAAAATTCTCATTGATTGTGTAGGTCCATTACCCAAAACCCGCAATAGAAATCAATATTTGCTAACCATAATGTGTACCTGTCACGGGGTGTGGGTGGTGTGGTGAGAAGGAGGAGAGGTGAGGACCCAAATGCAGGACAACTGAGGTTTATTCTTTCCCGGGATTTCCAGGACGAACACAAACCACAAAACCAAAAACTGAATGAAACGGTAACTCGAAAGACCGAGTGAAACGGTCACTACACAAACACAAATACTACAAGGGGCATCCACAGTATCCAACTAGAACAATAACTAATGCTTCAGCAGCGAACAAAGGAAGAGGGGAGGTATAAATAGAGGAAACACAAAAGGTAATCAAACACAGGTGAAACCAATAAACACAGATAACTAACAAAGCTGCCAGGGACCAGAACACAGGAAAAAGGAAGTCTTAGCAAAATAAGAGTCCTCTGGAAGGAAGTTCCAAGGGGACTCATGACAGGACCCCCCCCTCAAGGCCGGATACCAGACGGCCCACGAGCTCCACCAAAAGTCCAGGGTGGCAGGGGGTGGGAACACAGTTTATGACCCCTAACAGGGCAGAGTTCTGGGTCGATCCGCTGATCAGCTCCTGGGGCACACAAAGTCTGAGGCCATTCCGGAGGACGGCCTCTCTGACAGGCGAAGGTTGGGGCCGTTCGGGAGAACAGCCTCCGAGACGAGCGAAAGTCCGAAGCCGTTCGGGAGGACGGCCTCGCAGGCAAGCGTGGGTCCGAAGCCGTTCGGGAGGATGGCCTCGCAGGCAAGTGTGGGTCCGGGACCGTTCGGGAGGACGGCCTCTGAGACGGACGAAGGTCCGGTGCAGTTCGGGTGGACGGCCACGCAGGCAAGCGTGGGTCCGGGTCCGAAGCCATTCGGGTGGACGGCCACGTAGGCAAGCGTGGGTCCGGGTCCGAAGCCGTTCGGGAAACTTAGGTAGCCGCCGCATTGGCGGCGACAGCTCCGGGGACTCTGGAGACGGCAGCCGACGAGGTGGCGCTGGGGACTCTGGAGACACTGGCGGCAGAGGAGATGCAGGGGATGCTGCTGCTGAGACGGCCGGGGAGGCTGCTGCTGAGACGGCCGGGGAGGCTGCTGCAGAGGCGGCTGAGACTGCCGGGGAGGCTGCTGCAGAGACGGCTGCCTCTTCCGGTGAACTGGAGACTGAGGGACTGAGGGCGCCGGTGACTGAGGGGCTGAGGGCGCCGGTGACTGAGGGGCTGAAGGGGCGGCGAGGAGCGGGCTGAGCCTCGGCGCGTGTGGCTTGGCTGCGGCGCCGAGGGACAGGGACTGGCAGCGGCGGCGGCTGCTGCGGCACAGGAGACGAAGGCAGCGGCTGCTGCGGCACTGGAGACGAAGGCAGCGGCTGCTGCGGCTGCTGCGGCACAGGAGACGAAGGCAGCGGCTGCTGCGGCACAGGAGACAAAGGCAGCGGATGCGGCACTGGAGACGAAGGCAGCGGCTGCTGCAGCACTGGAGACAAAGGCAGCGGCTGCTGCGGGCCTGGAGACGAAGGCAGCGGCTGCTGCTGCGGCACAGGAGACGAAGGCAGCGGCTGCTGCGGCACAGGAGACGAAGGCAGCGGCTGCTGCGGCACAGGAGACAAAGGCAGCGGATGCGGCACTGGAGACGAAGGCAGCGGCTGCTGCAGCACTGGAGACAAAGGCAGCGGCTGCTGCGGGCCTGGAGACGAAGGCAGCGGCTGCTGCTGCAGCACTGGAGACGAAGGCAGCGGCTGCTGCGGGCCTGGAGACGAAGGCAGCGGCTGCTGCTGCGGCACAGGAGACGAAGGCAGCGGCTGCTGCGGCTCTAGAGACGAAGGCAGCGGCTGCTGCTGCGGCACAGGAGACGAAGGCAGCGACTGCTGCTGCGGCACAGGAGACGAAGGCAGCGGCTGCTGCGGCTCTGGAGATGAAGGCAGCGGCTGCTGCTGCGGCACAGGAGACGAAGGCAGTGGCTGCTGCGGCTCTGGAGACGAAGGCAGCGGCTGCTGCTGCGCCGGCTCGGGAACCTCTGGTGACGGCTGCTCGGGAGTCGGCTGCTCGGGAGTCAGCTGCTCAGGAGTCGGCTGCTCGGGAGTCGGCTGCTCGGGAAACGGCTGCTCGGGAGTCGGCTGCTCGGCAGCTGTTGCGGAGGCCGTCCACCCAGATAATTCAAACAGATCAAGGAACTAATTTCACTTCCAATGTATTCCAACAGGTTATAAAAACGCTTAAGGCCCAGCATGTGACTTCCAGTGCGTATCACCCGGAGAGTCAGGGTGCACTCGAAAGGTGGCACCAGTCAGTGAAGAGCATGCTCCGTAAGTACTGTTTGGAAACCGAAAAAGAATGGGACGAAGGGTTGCCCTTCGTGTTGTTTGCAGCTCGAAATGCTACGCAGGAATCCCTAGGATTTAGTCCTTCTGAGCTAGTGTTTGCGCACACTCGCGCAGTCCACTGAAAGCTGTAAAAGAGACCATTTTGAATACTAGTGAGTCATCATGTAACATACTAACCTACATAAGTAGATTTAGAGCGCTTGCATAAAGCAAATCAGACTGCCAAGAGGACGTTAGAAAACACTCAGACAGTTATGAAACAGCATTATGACAAGACCGCTACCCATCGCCAGTTTGATATTGGTGAGCAGATTTTGGTACTTCTACCTCAACCTGGCTCCTCCTTGAATGCACGCTTCTCTGGGCCATACAGTATTGAACAGAAACTCAGTGACACCGATTACGTAATTCACACTCCTGATCGGCGACGACAGAAAAGAGTCTGTCATGTGAATATGCTGAAGCATTATTATGTTCGAGATTCGCCCACTACTAATGCCCCACATTCGTCCGAGACACACCATAGTGCAGCGATCATAGTGCGAGATGTTGTTATGGATGGTTCTGAAGACAGTGGACTAAAAATATGTCCCACTGTGCGACTGACTGCTAGACTCGCAAATTCAGAAGAACTGAAAATCTTCCCGCTGCGACTGACCCATTTGAATACGGAACAGCAAACTGATATAAAACAGTTAGTGCAAGACTTCTCTTGCTTGTTTAATGATGTGCCCACTCGGACCAATGTGTTAGAGCATGATATAGATGTGAGAGATGCTAAAACAGCATCCCTATAGAATAAACGCTAGTAAGCGGGCTGTGATGAAACATGAAACTGATTACTTATTGCAACATGGTTTGGCTGTCCCCAGTTGCTTGGTGGAGACCAAATCTGATGGTACCCCACGTTTCATCACAGATTTTCGTAAGGTAAATCATGTTACCGTTCCTGATTCATAACCACTTCCTCGCATGGAAGATTGCGTAGATAAGGTAGGTTCTGCTAAATTTGTATCGAAATTAGATTTACTGAAAGGGTACTGGCAAGTCCCCTTAACCCTCTGGGGTCTGAGGGGGTTTTTGGGGCCTGGACAAATTTTGACATGTCCTGACATTTGTGCTTTTTTCAGTGTTTTTTAAACATATTAATGTCTACCAACATAACACTGTAATCAGCACAAAATTGGCTACAATAATATGTGAGCTTCAAGTTTATACATTATTGTGTTTTTGAGAAAAAAGTGTTTATGCATGGCTAGTGAAAAACTACAATTTTTTACTCACTGAAATAAGACCATAAAACACAAACAGAACATTGGTTCACAAGACTTTGGAGACCAGCATGTTGTAGGCTAAAGTGTTTACTTCAGAGTGCTGTGAATGTCATCTTGTTCACACATTCACAGTAAACAATACACTGATTTAAATTTTCTAAGACACTTTTTGTCCAGAAAGGCCTTATGCAAGAGGGTGTGTCTGAGGATGAATAGTCATGTGATTTTCCTGAGAACACAAAAGACGCACTGAACGACCAGACAAAGGCGCGCATAATGAGCCTTTCAGTCAATGTAGATGGGACGGATTAGTGCTGCACAATACAACACAATGAGGAGCCAAACGATCCTCATTTGAGTTAAAATCAGTGTTTTTACTCTGAGGACAAGCTAAACTGTTTGTCTCTGTGTGGAATGTAAGGAGCGCCGCTTCACGTGCGTAACGCGCCATCATCCAAACGCGCCGAAAAAGTGAGTAAATTCTATGAAGTTTGATATTTTGTGTCATTTCTCGGGGGTGTGCACATATTTACCTGGTTCACCTGAGATTATTTACATGTGAACAGTGGACAGTGTACAAGGCAGGACCGCATTACCTGTAATGAGGTGAGACAGGAAAAAACGGACTTCTCCTTGCGTTCATACGGATTAAATAAAAAGTGATGATTTGTTTTTGACTTGAATTGTTTCACTCAAAAGAAAACATTTCAAGCTTTCTAGCCATATAATTCTTATTTTTATGAGCCAAGTATTCGCTGAGATTCTGGTTGTTTTATTTACGCGTCTGTGAAGAGAAATGGCAGAGACAGAAAAGTCCGAGAGCGCACCCTGTCGGCTTTCTTTATTTAAAAAAAGCACAACGTTTTGTTGTT
The DNA here is from genome assembly GCF_900324485.2 of Mastacembelus armatus. Lineage (NCBI taxonomy): Eukaryota > Metazoa > Chordata > Actinopteri > Synbranchiformes > Mastacembelidae > Mastacembelus > Mastacembelus armatus. The sequence continues at coordinate 49,139 of NW_022872893.1, read as the reverse complement.
ATTATGATGGTATACCACTAAAACTAGACCCTTTACAGATTTGAATGATATACTTCTTTTATCTGTACGATCAGAATTGACGGAGTAATTTAAGTTTGTTTCGGCCTTATCAGAAAAAGATGCGTCAAAACGCGCCGGCGCGTGCGTCGACCCCAGAGGGTTAAGACAATGTGTTTCCTCTTAAGACCTGTAGTGCCTTGCACATACTTTTAGGCTGCAAAATGACAATCTTCAACACAAAATATACATGAGTATTTTATCACTCTAACATTTCCCTCCTGTTTGTCATTTTCAAAGTAGGTTCAGGGCCTTCCATCTTCCTTCGGGGATTTTCTGGAGACCCGTCATAGTAACTAAACAAGTAAGGGATAAGCGCAGTTCCACGAGGGGTTGGCCGAAAACCTTCAGAAAGGAAAAATTCCCAACCGGCCCCCATGCCTCTGGGCAACCACCTCTGGTCCTCTTATGGAACCTAATACAACTTAACTGTACACATATGATCATGTGTAATGGTCAGCAGGCTTTATTCTTTATACCCACCTCTGTTCAGGGAGACAAATGGAATTGTAACTACAGCTATGCTGTTCTGGGGAAGACATACTTGTATGCCTGTTTGGTCAGCCCTGTGGTCAGAGCATGTGGTGTTTATAGAGTTTGTCACTGTTTTTGCACAACCAAAGCTACTAAGTAGTCCTACAATGAGGAGCAGCCAAAGGTAAGCCATAGCTGGGAGTAAGGATCAGTTGGTTTCTTCGGCAGCCAAGGGTTTTGATACTGGCCGACTTCCTCCTTACTCGGCTTCTAGTGGTTGCATTATTTTACAGTGACTCTGGTGGATCCAAGTAGGTCTCTCCTGGATCTTAACTGCCGTGGGCGTGGTCAGGATCACTGTATAAGGTCCCTCCCACTTGGGAGTTGACCAGGTTTTCCTCTTTATGACCTTTATTAGGACTTGGGCACCAGGCTTGACTTTCTGCACCTCTGGAGACAAAACATCTTTTGGCAGATTATTTGCACTCATGACTTCTTTGATTTGTAACATTTTGCTCATCCACTCAGCAAGAGTGGTCTCTCCTTGGCGTTTTTCACACACATCTTCACAAATGGGGAGAGTAAAGGGTCTTCCATACAGGATCTCAAACGGGGTCAGGCCTTTATCCGTTGGCGTGACCCTCATATACATTTTTACAAGAGGAAGACACTCTACCCATGTCCTCCCAGTCTGCTCCATAGTCTTTCTCAGTCTCATTTTTATGGTGCCATTAGTCCTTTCAACCAATCCTGCACTCTGTGGATGGTATGAACAATGGTTCTTCAACTCGAACCCCAGGTGTTTGGACATTTGTGTCACTACTTCATTTACAAAATGTGGACCATTATCACTGTAGACTCGCTGTGGAATCCCATGATCTGGAATAATGTTCTTGCACAGCGCTTTAGCCACTGTCAGTGCATCAGCGCTTTTGCTAGGCACAATTTCAACCCATTTAGATTATGCATCTATCAAGACAAGGCAGTACTTGTATGTCTGACATTGCGACAACTCTATAAAGTCCATATGGATAACTTGGAATGGATAGTCTGGGTTGGGGAATCTCCCTCTCTTTGGTCTGAGATTTCCCTGTGGGTTATGCTTACAGCAAGTCAAACAGGATTTTCAAAAATTTTTTGAGTAGTTATTGAATCCTGGTGCGTGGAAATACTTTTCCACTGCATATACCATCCCTCCTGTTGACACATGGCAAGGCTCATGTGTCAAAATAGCTGCCGTTTGATAAAGACTTCTAGGTAAGCAAAATTTGTCTTTGATTTTAAAAAGGTTTTGCTCTATCGTGGCTCCTTCTTTGGCTCCAGAGCTGTTGTTCAGCTGGTGGGGCTCTTTTCTGCATGTCTGAAAGGACCTCATGATCTATGGGCTGTCTTACTTCTTCTAGAGCATATAGATTACATTTGCCAAAATGTCCCTGTGCAGCTGCCTTTGCTGTTGCATCTGCCTTCGCGTTCCCTATGGACACAGGGTCACTCCCTTTGGTATGTGCAGCACATTTACAAATGGCCACCTGCTTTGGCAACATAACAGCTTGCACTAACTCTTTTAGAAGGGAGGCATGTTTAACTGACTGTCCTCCCGCTGTCTTCATTCCCCTGCGAGCCCATTGTGCAGCAAAGAAATGGAGTGTTGAAAAAGCATACTGGCTATCTGTGTACACTGTAATGCTTTTCCCCTCTGCTAGTTTGCAGGCCTGTGTTAGAGCAATTATCTCTGCAGCTTGTGCTGAGAAATGTGAAGGAAGTTGGCCTGCAACACAAACATCCTGTAGTGAAACCACAGCGAAACCACACATGTTTTCCCCTTTGTCATTCTTAAAACATGACCCATCCACGAACCACACTTCCCCTTCATCTAAGGCCACATCCTTTAAGTCACTTCAAGGTTTACATCTTTCCTCAGTATTAGTAATGCAACAATGTGGTGTGCCTTCCTCAGCTGTGGGTAGTAGGGTCGATGGGTTAAGTGTGGAGCATCTCTTTATGGTCAAATGTGGCTGGGACATTAGGAGCGCCATGACTGACAAAGGTCTGGCTGGTGACAAAAATGATATCTTAGTTTCTGTCAGAAGTAAGTCAACTGAGTGTGGGACTAGCAGTGTAAGTGGGTGGAAAAGTACTACTACTGAGGCCTGCACTGCCATTGCTGCTGCACACACAGCTCTGACACATGCAGGTAAGGCACAAGCCACAGGATCCAACCTTTCAGAGTAATAGGCTACTGGCTTCGGTTTTCCTCCTGACAGCTGAGTCAGCACTGAGGTCATGAACTTCCCTTTGCAGTCTCAATCTGGCAGACCCAAAACTGGTGTGGTCACTAATTTTCCTTTTAACTCACTGAAAGCCTTCTCACCTTCTGGAGTCCACTTTATTTCCTGCTTCATGGCCATTGGGGTCTCATAAATAAAATCTAACAGGGGTTGGGTCACCTGAGCATAGTCTGGAATTCACTGTCAACAATAATTACACAGCCCCAAAAATTGCATAATTTGTTGCTTAGTGATAGGTTTACAGGCTTGCTGAACAGCTATTTTCCTAGACTCCGTTAGGGCTCTGCCTTCTGGTGTTAGTTTATGACCCAGGAATACAACTTAAGAAGTAGCCCACTGCAACTTTTCTGGGGATGCTTTGTTGCCTGTTCTTTCTAAATGTTTGAATAGTGCTATTGCAGTGTCTTTATTGTGTTGCTGAGTGTCTGATGCAATTAAAATGTCATCAACATAGGTCAAAATTTGGCTGTGTGTAGGCACGTGAAATGTAGATAAGCAATTTTCTAATTCTGATGCAAATATAGTGGGGCTGTCCACATAGCCCTGTGGTAACCTAGTGTAGGTGAGTTTCCTTCCCTCAAAGGTAAACCCAAACCATCCCTGTGAATTTGGATGTACTGGTATAGAGAAAAAAGCGTTACTGAGGTCCACAACTGTAAACCACTTCATCTCAGGTTTTACTTGATTCATCAGGGTGTGGGGATCTGGGACACAGGGTGCTCTACTATCAACGGCCTTATTGACTTCTCTCAGATCCTGTATCATCCTCCAACTCTTCCCATCAGCCTTTTTTACTGGGAATATGGGGGTATTGCACTGAGCCTCTGGGGCTCTCACCAGGATCCCTGCATCAAGCATCTCCTGTACCACAGGTCTGATCCCTAGAAGGGCGTCTGGTTTAAGGGGATACTGCTTTATCCTAGGCCTATAATCAGATTTAGCCCTGATAATGACTTCTGGAGCTGTAGTCATTAGGCCTACATCAGTTTTACTTCGAGACCAGAAGCTGCCAGGCACCGCAGCCAAACACGGATATACCTCCTCCAGAAGTAACACTCATTCTCGGTCATCTTCCCCCATGTGGGCACGGGGAGTGGCTGTTACAACCCAATTCAAGTTTCTGTAAAAACAGTTTCCCACACTATTACTAAACCAGCCCCCTTCATCCTCATGCCAATCACAAATACTCTCAGCTTCGTTCAAAAACTACTTCAACTGCTCCCAATACATATCATTCGTCTTAGACACTGACAAATGAGGATTAGGTGTCCATCCTTTTACAAGACGTTTAGCTTCCTGAGTGAGGCCTACAGAACAGACTGCTTTTCCTTTTCTGTCAGTGTAAAGAGTCTTAAGAGTTATTCTTTGCGGTCCTAGTTTTTCAAACTTCTGTACATAATCAAAATCGGGGCCTGGAGTGTGTTTATAGTAAAGGGTAACATGCATGTGCTCTGGAGTGAGGCTTTCTGTGTGTGGTGGTTGAGGATCAAGCAACAGGCGTAGGAGCTGCTCCCCTGTCCGTCCAGGGTCAGGCATGGGCAGATCTAGGGACCACCAATAGTGGGGCGCCCCTTGTTTTAATACTACGTAGGAGGGAACCTCCTCCCCTGGACCTATTGCAGCCATTCCATTGGTGGTGGGCACCAAGGATATTTTTAATTTGCTCAGCAGATCTCTGCCCAATAGATTCACGGGACAGCTTGGGCATAAAACTGCCATTGCCTTTTCCCGAAAGCCAGATGCCTCATCCTCAATCACAAAACTTTGGGAGTAACTACAAGGAGTGACCTGCCCATTTGCTGATTTCACAAAGATATGTTTATCACCTCTTGCCACCCCAGGAATTCTGTCCCTCAATACTGTTCTGTCTGCTCCTGTATCACACAGGAATTTTATTTTTATTCCGTTAATTTTCAGCATTCTAATGGGCATCACTTTATTCCCTTCTGCATTATAATAAGTCTCCACAATTTCCTCAAGGTTCAGCATTTCATCAATTGAGGGGTCAAGTCATGCCTTGGGGTTATGGGGTTCTGGCGTGTTATACTCGTCAGGCCTCCTATACCTTTTCCTGTCCTGTCCCTGTCATGGTCGGTCACACTCTCAAGCGAAGTGACCTGGTCGACCACAGTTATAGCATGTGTCATCTTTTTCTCCTTCATCCCTAAACCTTCTATCCTGTCTGGCTGAGCCTCCTCTGCCCCTGCCCCTTCCTCTGAATCCTCCTCTGTTGTACTGCTGAGGGCCCCCCCGGGCTCCGCCACTGCTCATAACATCCAAAAGCGCAAACACAGCAGCCTTAGATTGCTGCTCTGATTTATGTTTTTGCATGTCCTGTGCATGCTGCGCATAATTCATTATCTGAGTGACTCCATCTGTGGGAGTATTGATGTTATGTTTCCGTATGTGGTGGGTGATGGTTGGGCGGAAACCACTCAGCAAGGCTTGTTTCAGCTGTTGCTGATAGGCAGACCCAGGGGCCTCCTCAGGGTCCAATCCACTGTTTGCTTTAAACACTTCCTCTAACCTTCCTCTGTAGTCCTGCACATCCTCACCTTCTTTCTGTTTACATTGGGCAATAACTTGGTAATCAGGAGGTTTAACAAATGCATCTCGTATTCTATCCATCAATGCCGTAGCTTGATTACCTAGGGCTGGGTCTCCGTGAGGCAGGACCACTCCTGCTGGGGCCCGCCCTGTGTATCTTCCCCTCACTCCCCCATACCTATGCCCTAAAGCTTTCCTACATACTGAGTCTAGCTCTTGTCCATCTAAGTTATAGGTTTGTCTGAGTTGTTGCAAATTAACAATCCACTGGCGGATGTTTGCTAGGGGGTCCCCTAATCCTTTTACTGCATCCTCTAATTCTTTACAGGACCAAGGCCTTCTCACTAGGAGGAACTGCCTTTTGATCTTGTCCCACTCCATAGTGGGGATTAGGTACTTCTATAGCTGGGAAGATACTAGCAGGATCTACTAGTGGTGGCCAAGGCGGCGGGTCAGGATGGGGCCCCATCCTTCACCCATCGCCCTGAAGGTCCCTAAATGGACTTAACTTTGACATGGCCTCTGCCAGTTCTTGGGCCTCATCAATTAAAGGACCATACAGATTTCCTGATCTAGTGTGGCTAGGACTGGTTAGGGCAGGTCCGGCCATAGGAGGTGGGGTTGCAGCTGGCCCCGCTGCCCCCATCACAGGTGCAGCAGCCGCGGCAGCCGCAGCAGCCGCAGCCGCTGCTTCTTCTTGTTGAATTAGCGCTTGTGGGCGCCCTACAAAATCAGCTGGATCCTCTTGGAGGGCTGCTATGAGGGACTTTTTATCTTTCCTTTTCTGCCTTCTTTTTTCAGCTTGCTCTTGCTACTTAACTGCCTCAATTATCTGTAATTTAAATTTATCAGTTTTCTTAGGTTCTGCTATAGCCATTTCTGCTTTCAATTGAGTTACCAATTTATCGCATGCGCAGGTTTCCAGTTTTCCAGGAAACTCATACTTTTTCTTCCATTCACCCAAATATCTTGCTGATCCTGGGGAATAGGTGTTCATAAATTTAACCCCCGTTAATTGGGGTTTACTGTTTCCCTTTCCCATAGTTGCAACTTGGCACAAGCAAACGATCAGTCACAACAGCGTGGGGATCGTCCACTGAATCAGGCTTCTACAGGTACTAATTACCTGCGGATACAGCCGTCCACCACACTCAACTTTTCAATTTTTACTTGTGCCCAACAAATAACACACAGTTTCAGTGGGAAGTGACACCGTTCTACTTTCTACAATTGCCTGTCCAACGTTCCCTTTTCATCAACAAACAAACAAATAAACAAGCATTCACATTCACTCCACAGTACTGTTTAATGCCTTCCTAGTGTCCCTGACACTGGATACCCCTCAACCATGTCCCTGACATGGGAGTTTAGTTTGCCATGGTCTTTTATCCAGCTGTCCCTGACAGGTATCAAGGGGTCTTGTCTAACAATTTTCACCGTCCGTGCATTCGAATCAATTTGAGTCTAATCCCGCTTTAATTTAGACTCACACGTTATTTTTACCTCGTCTTTCCGCGGTGGGTGTCCTTTTTGGTTTCCGTCAGACAGCAGGGCTGAGAGGATCTTTCCAGACGGGGACCAGCCGACCTCCCAACGAATTCACGCGGGCGGATTTTCTCCAGCCGTCTAACAGCTGACTGTGCACAGATTCACGGCGTCCTTGTCCTCCTCTCCATCCAAACTGTCGTATTGGAAACCGGGCGGAAACACCAAAACAACTGTTGGGTTCTTTACCTAAGGACTCACCACTCTCAAGAAAGACAGCAAACGTTTGCTTATTTCTTGCAGCAAGGAGAGCACCGACAGAGCCTGCACTTTTACAGCGTCAGTCTCCTACAGCACTCTGTCGGATACTTCCCCGTTACTGCCTTTTATTCACACAAGTTGAATGCACGGACATTACCAAACAAGGACATTTTTATTCAGAGAGTTCATTGTGCTGACCTGGGGCATTTCTTAGTTACACACATCCTGCTATTGTAACATGTGCTTAACCATCACTTACAACATTGAAGCTTAAGACAATGTGTTTCCTCTTAAGACCTGTAGTGCCTTGCACATACTTTTAGGCTGAAAAATGACAATCTTCAACACAAAATATACATGAGTATTTTATCACTCTAACATAGGCAAAAGCTGCTCACCAGACCTGAGAGACCGTGCTGGACTATGTGGCTTTAAAAGGTCAGAGATGTATTGAGGTGCTAAATTATTTAGGGCTTTGTAGGCCATTAACAATACTTTAAATTTGACCCTGAACTGCACAGGGAGTCAGTGTAAGGACGCTAAGACAGGAGTTATGTATTCCCATTTATGTGTTCCCGTTTAAAAACGTGCAGCAGCATTTTGGACCAGTTGCAACCTTGCAATTGAGGCCTGGCCAACACCAACATAGAGGGCATTACAATAATCATTCTGGCTTGAAGTACAAGCATGTATAACCTTTTCAAGATCTTTTCCTGTTAAAAACGGAGTTGACCTGCTTATCCATTTTAAAATCACTGTCCAATAAAACACCCAGGTTTCTAGCAGTTGGTTTAACATAAAGTTTGAGGGAACACGTCTCAGGGAAAGGGTCAACACGGGCTCCACTAGGTCCAAATACCAGCACTTCAGTTTTAGTCTCATTAAGACTCCAAATTTACTGCCAAGACATGCCTTGAAATCCACCATGCATTCCAAAAGTGGTGTTAAAGCATTTGTATCCCTCTGTTTTAGAGGAATATAGATTTGAATATCTACATACAAGAGCTTGTTACTTTGAATTGCTCTTTTGAAACTGGTCCAACCGGACATGGGGCTGAAACCCACAATTCTAAGATTAAGAGTCTCAGGCTTTACCAGCTGAACTAGTCAGGCTCGCATGTGGTGTGCTATAAACAAGGTCATGACTTAACACTGTCATCCAGACTTAGAAATAATTTTGTATTTTACAAAACAGCATGACAAGCCACACCCACACAACCCAAGTGAAGAGCAGAGTGGTACAGTGGGAGTGTGCTAGGCCCATAACCCAGAGGTCGATGGATTGAAACCATTCTCTGCTATACCTCAATGTTGCTGCTGCACCTCTGTGTTAAACCTGCTAAGCTCTTCACCCTCTTTGTTTCTTCCTTAGAACTAAACAAGCACATTACTCATGCATTCTGCGTTAATGTGGAAACTATTATGTTTATATCTCTGGAGAGACCTGAAAATGGCTGTCCACCAACGTTCACCATCCAACCTGACAGAACTGGAGAGGATCTGCAAGGAAGAATGGCAGAGGATCCCCAAATCCAGGTGTGAAAAACTTGTTGCATCATTCCCAAGAAGACTCATGGCTGTACTAGCTCAAAAGGGTGCTTCTACTCAATACTGAGCACAGGGTCTGAATACTTATGACCATGTGATATTTCAGTTTTTATTTTTTAATAAATTTGCAAAAATTTGCAAAAATTTCTACATTTCTGTTTTTTTCTGTCAAGATGGGGTGCTGAGTGTACATTAATGAGAAATAAAATGAACTTTTTTTGATTTTGGCAAATGGCTGCAATGACACAAAGAGTGAAAAATTTAAAGGGGTCTGAATACTTTCCGTACCCACTGTATATGTTCGAGGGGCAGACACAGTCTCTATGTGGTTTGAGGGGGGCGGCGGCTCTAAGGAAACTGCAGAGAGGCGTTTTAGAATGAGTCTCTGCATCCCGGCCCCCACCCTGGATTGTCAGGCTTTAGGTCGGCTAATAAACTCGGCCAAATTTCTAGAGATGAGAGCTGCACCATCCAAAGTGGGATGGATGCCATCTCTCCCTACCAGACCAGGTTTTCCCCAGAAAGTGGACCAATTGTCTATGAAGCCCACATTGTTTGCTGGACACCACCTAGACAGCCAGCGACGGAACGACGACATGGGGCAGAACACCCACACCTTGTCCCCAGGCCTCAGGGTGGGTCCGTGGGCCCGGTTATCATATACCCGCTTTTGTCGGGCTCCAGCGTCCTCTAAAGCCTCCCTGGCCAGTTGGTGGACCGTGCCCAAACGCTCCTTCAGGCATCTGTAATAGTCCAGCTCTGGTCCACCAGCGATTTCTGTCTCAGGGGGCTCCCCGAACACCAGGTCTACCGGTGTCCGCAGTTCCCTTCCAAACATCAGTGCCGCCGGTGTGCACTGACTTGACTCCTGCACGGCAGTTCTGTACGCCCACAGGACCAAGGGTAGGTGCCGGTCCCAGTCTCTCTGCTGACTGGTCAGGATGGCAAGCTGAGTGGCCAGGGTGCGGTTAAACCGCTCAGCCAGTCCGTCACTTTGAGGGTGGAGGGGAGTGGTTCTGGTTTTCTTCATGCCCAACCGCAGGCACACTTCCCCAAATACCCGACTCTCAAAGTTCCTCCCCTGATCGCTATGGAGTTCTTCTGGTACTCCAAACCGGGTGAACATTTCGTCCACCAACGTCTGTGCCGATGTAGCAGCACTCTGATCCGGCACCGCATATGCTTCTGGCCACTTTGTAAAGTAGTCCATAACACCAGGACAAAGCAGTTGCCAGCGTCAGTGACGGGGAACAGACCCAGGATGTCCACCCTGATCCTCTCCATAGGTGCCCCGACCAAGTACTGCTGCAGTGGCGCTTGAGAGCGTTGGCTGGGTCCCTTCTGCGCTGTGCAGATATCACAGCAGTGGACGTATACCTCCGCATCCTGTAGGCACCCCGGCCAGTAGAATCGCTGCCTCATCCGTCGCACCGTCTTCGCATTCCCAAAATGGCCGGCCCCAGCGACCTCCGGCCTGGGAAACCAGGAGCTGCAGCCGATCATTCCCCCTCCAGGTGCTCGCCACCGCCTGTAGATCACCCCGCGGTGGAGCTCCAGGTTGTTCCACTGTGAGTGCAGCAGCTTAACCTCAGGCCCCTGGGACGACATGGCCGGCCAGTCCGGGCGTGCCCCGGCCTCCAACCAGCTCTTCACCTTTTCCAGTACCAGATCAGATGCCTGCTGCTGTCTCAGATGCTCAACGGTGAATGGCTCCCTCGCCTCACCGACACCACTTGGTTCAGCTGCCGCCGCCACCAGCCCCAAATCTCGCTCTTCCAGGTGCTTACAGTACTTGCACTCATCCACCAGGCAAGGTTGTCTGGAGAGAGCGTCCGCATTTCCGTCGGACCACCACCCAAGCTAATTCTCCGGGCTGCTCCGGAGCTGCCCTTGGACCGCTAACAGAACCTGAGCTCGGTGGCTCCACACCAGCTAAAGGGGCTAGGCTAGCTGGCTTTTGTTCGAAGGTGCGGAGCCGCGCTTCCAAATCAGTGATCCTCGCCTCCAAGGCTAACAGAACCTTACACTTATTACAGGTATCATTATCACTAAAGGAGGCAGAGGAATAACTAAACATGTGGCACACCGAGCAAGAAAGAGAGAGAGAGGGAGAGGCCATGTTAGCTAAGCTAACTAGCTAGCTAAGCTATTCAACTACAGGGGGAGGAGGAACCCCCTGATAATTACATTCTGTATGACTTTGAAACCAGATACCGTGATGGGAGACATGAAGCGAATTATGTTTGTGCCATGGAGATGAGTGAAGAGGCTGACCCCTACCCGTTTTGTTACACGGGTGTTGATTGTGTGGCGGTGTTTATCAGACAGTTTAGACGCAAGAAGTACAAGGACTGTACGTTCATAGCGCATAACGCAGCAGGGTTTGACAGTTATGTTGTGCTCGACTATCTTGTGAGACAAAGCATTACCCCCCTAGTCATCATGAAAGGTAGCCGTGTCATCATGATGTATGATGAGGACTACAGCCAGCGCTGGATCGATTCATGCAGTTTCTGCCTATGAGTCTGGCTAAAACACCAGCCGCCTTAGGCTTTGATGGCATGGCCAAAGGGTAATTTCCTCACAAATTCAACACTGTTGAAAATGAATTTTATGAAGGCCCCTACCCCTCGCCAGAGCATTATGGGTATGACAAGATGCCCCAGAGTGAGCAGGTGAAATTCATGCAGTGGTATAATGGAGTTAAAGATGCTACTTTTAAAATGCAGGCCGAGCTGGCTTATTATTGTCGAAATGATGTTGCGGTATTGCACAAGGCCTGCAAGATTTACCGCATAGCATTCATGCAGTGTACAGAGACTGACCCTTTTGCATTCATGACTCTGGCATCAAGTTGTATGGGTGTTTTTAAGAAGCTCTTCCTGCCTCAGGACACACTGCCGCTCACCTATGATGGGATGTATCTGGAATGTAATAAAGCATTCTCAGATGTGTCTGTGCAATGGCTCGAATACGTGGCCTATTCTGAAAAGAGGGTGATCAGACATGCTCTGAGAGGTGGTGAACACAAGATTGGCTCCTACTGTATTGATGGATTTGATGCTGCCTCAAACACAGATCCAGCCGTCAAGGCATTTCTTGCAGACTACAAGAAGCCTGAGCATCTGAATCCTAGGGATGCACTATTCGGTGGGAGGACAAATGCTATGAAGCTCTTGCACGTGACAGAGCGTGCAGGGGGATTTCACATTACTACGATTTCACAAGCCTGTATCCTACTGTTCAGGCTAAGAAAGATTATCCGATTGGGCATCCCGAGATAATTGTAGGCAATTTTGACAGCATTGAAAATTATTTTGGCTTTGTCAAGTGTACTGTTTTGCCCCCTAGAGGTCTGTACCATCCTGTTTTGCCATACAGGTGCCATCACAAGCTCATGTTCCCCTTCTGTCGCAAGTGCTGCGAGGAGCTGAATCAGGGCAGTGGCTTCAGTCACACCGACTGTGAGAGACAGCTGACGGGGACGTGGGTTTCCTTCGAGCTTGAAAAAGCTATTGAGAAGGGCTACCAGCTTGTGAGCATTGATGAAGTGTGGCATTTTCCGAAAAAGACTAACACGTTATACTAACTAACACGAATATATTAAAAACCTTTTTGAAATGTAAGCAGGAGGCTTCGGGGTACCCCAAAAATGTCAAGACAGTGGAGGAAAAGCAGAACTATGTCCAGGACCATGAAAGCAATGAAGGTATAAGACTAAGCCCTGACAAGATTGCGGTCAATAAAGCTGTAAGGAGTTGCAACAAGCTTCTGCTAAATTCATTGTGGGGGCGTTTCAGCATGAGGACCAATATGGGCACATGTGAGTTGATCACTGAGGCTGAGCGATTCACAGAGCTCATGTTTAGTGACCATTTTGATGTCAGACAGTTTTGCTTCATATCTGATGAAGTAGCTATGGTTCAGTGGCGTCATAGTGATGACCGAGACGGCAGGGCCAGTGATGTGAATGTGTTTATTGGGGCTGCGACAACTGCCCACGCCAGACAAACGTTTAATGAAAAACATCAAACAGATAATGATGGAGAGCTTCACAGATATTTAATGAATACAGAGGCGTTTAATGAAAACAGATAATGATGGAGAGCTTCACAGATATTTAATGAATACAGAGGCGTTTAATGAAAACAGATAATGATGGAGAGCTTCACAAATATTTAATGAAAAAAACACAATAACAAAAGTATTTAATGATAACAACGGATAGGCATGGTACAATGCCGTTTTCACACTAGCCCTGCTGCCCAGGTGTCCACGAGGACTGACAGATTTTCAATTTCCGCAAAATTCTTGAAGCACCAGACTTCTTCACCTTAGATACGTTTCTCTGAAGTCTTCTGGTTTTGCAGAATAACCTCGGCAGCCCCCACGATTCTGGCGTTTTCAACAACCATGCCATTCTTGCGCAGGTATGCTGTGAGAGCCAGAATGAATCGGGCTGACCACAGTTTCTCCATAACAAAGTCAAAACGACGCTCCATTAATTCTGCAGGGAACCCGTAAAGACACTCGTGAGTTTCCTGGGACAAACAGTCGACCTCGCAGGCTTGGCACCATTTCTCCCGGTCGATCCAGCATTGAGCTAGCGCTCTATACAGCAGGTGCCCCACGGCTTGCTCCATCATCTTCACAAAGGCCGCTGACTGCTCTTCATCTCGGGGACGCGGTCGCTGTACCACACCCGATAGGGGTGTATGTTCCACTCTGTATGATTACGCCACGATATGATTTCCTCTCTATCATCACACGCTCTTATCAGAATGAAATCTGAAGCATGCGCATCAAAACGATTGGCGAATACCCTGAATAACTGCTGACTGTCAGGACTGGCCTATTGTATGACATAAGCATCGTTCTCATCACCACGCTGGTTGAGATCAGTACATATCTCATTGCGGAATATCGACCAATCCTCTACACCCATACTACGTGTCCCTCCCTGCCCAGTTTTCCCCGAAAAACACGACCCCCCCCTCACTATATTTAAACTCGTAAACGTACCCTGTAACACCCTCGTACAGCCATTCGCGGGGACCTGCAGCACCGCTAGACAAATGCCTTCTACGCTGCTTACGCGGCGCGTCAGGAACAGCCGTGCCACACGTACCTAGGTCACACGAAGCATGCGCGTTGTCACTGTTTCCGCTGACGCGCCCACCGCCGCATCTGCCCCTGATAATGACGTCGCTAGAGATTCCGCTGCTGCCCATGGTTGCTTGAAGTCGTACTTAGATAAAAATCATACTGAATGACCCACATACACCAACATTTATACACCATAACAGACACATCCCACGAGTAACGTCATGACCAATAGGAAAACAGCGACGCCTGGTGGGAGGAGAGCGTGACGCCGATTTTATGGTTTTATTATTTTTATGACTGTCATAAATAACAATCATAAAAAGTGACCCCCCCCCTCTTATGCCCGCAAAACAAACCATTCCTATACTACTATCAGTGTTACTTGTGTCACTTAATGTTGTATGATGGAACGTGTCCTTGTTGATGTACTGTGTACAAACAAATGTGTTTTTCCTAATAATTCCTAATTTGGTAATGGAAATACTTCTCGTGACAGCAAACACAACACATGAAAAATCGAGGTAGTGTGACTGAGTGGTCTAAGGCGCTGGATTTAGGCTCCAGTCTCAGTTGTGTCATGGTTTCATATCCCACCACTGCCATTATGCTGTCCTAGTTCTTCCAGCATTGGTGTGAGCTTTAAGACAATGACACCAACTTGTGAAAACTCAATAGAAACATCGTTGTTTGAAGCCCTGAAACATAATCTGATAATGCTGGACACATCAACCTAATGGTTATGGGTCCAGCATGATCAGATTATGTTTAGGTTGATGTGTCCATCTTCTGCTACTGCTGGAAAGCGTATGATACTATATATGTAGTCATACATCTGTATGATGGGCTTCATGTACAACGAATTTCGAAATGTAATTATTCTTCCTTTGGCTGTTTTTCGTTTCCTTTTGTTTATCCATTATAGTTTGGTTTGGATATGTGTGTTTTGTTTTATTTGAAATTATTTAAGGCTAAACCAGTCGTCCTCTACTCTCACACTATTTTCCCTTTGTCATATTGTCACTTGTTTCAATGCTGAAAATAAAAGCACTTTATGCCATTAAATCTCCATTTTTGGTTGTTCCTACATCTTGTTCAGTCATTCCTGGTGCCTGTGTCAGACTGATCTGTATGTAGGTTTTTCTGAATGTAATAGTTTGTATATAGAAATATAAACCTAATTTTATATGAAAGACAGCAGGCCCCTATGTTACTGCTATGTTGATACTTGTTGGTCTAACGGTGTTTCTTGCTTAGGGTGCAAGAGGTTCTGGGTTGATAAGCTACTTTGGAGTTACAGTTAAGTCTCTGTGCCCAGCTGTTCTTTGGACCTGGAGACAGAACTGTACCATTAATAAACAAGTGGACTTGTTCCTCCATCATCAAGCTTTCAGACCATGATCAGCTACCTTCATCTTTTTCATAGAAAAACCTGTTCTCCTTATCTCCAATCCATGACAAGTTCTCCACTCACTTCAAGATTTCTCTGAACAGCTACTTGATTGATATTGATTGATTGTCACTTCATGTATACCTTTGCTGCAGTTTACAAGACAGGTACTTTAACCAACTGAGCCACAGCAACCCAGGAAAAGACCTTATTTCACATTTAAGGTCGAGCACATGTTCTGTATGACATTTGATTCAGTCTGACTGTAGTTTTATTAGTAGAAGGGAAACAAATAAATCAGTGTCTCTGGAACCCAAGGCGCTGTGGCTTAGTGGTTAACCCTCTGGGGTCTGAGGGGGTTTTTGGGGCCTGGACAAATTTTGACATGTCCTGACATTTGTGCTTTTTTCAGTGTTTTTTAAACATATTAATGTCTAAAGTCTAATAACACTGTAATCAGCACAAAATTGGCTACAATAATATGTGAGCTTCAAGTTTATACATTATTGTGTTTTTGAGAAAAAAGTGTTTATGCATGGTTAGTGAAAAACTACAATTTTTTACTCACTGAAATAAGACCATAAAACACAAACAGAACATTGGTTCACAAGACTTTGGAGACCAGCATGTTGTAGGCTAAAGTGTTTACTTCAGAGTGCTGTGAATGTCATCTTGTTCACACATTCACAGTAAACAATACACTGATTTAAATTTTCTAAGACACTTTTTGTCCAGAAAGGCCATATGCAAGAGGGTGTGTCTGAGGATGAATAGTCATGTGATTTACCTGAGAACACAAAAGACGCACTGAACGTCCAGACAAAGCCGCGCATAATGAGCCTTTCAGTCAATGTAGATGGGACGGATTAGTGCAGCACAATACAACACAATGAGGAGCCAAACGATCCTCATTTTAGTTAAAATCAGTGTTTTTACTCTGAGGACAAGGTAAACTATTTGTCTCTGTGTGGAATGCAAGGAGCGCTGCTTCACGTGCGTAACGCGCCATCATCCAAACGCGCCGAAAAAGTGAGTAAATTCTATGATGAAGTTTGATATTTTGTGTCATTTCTCGGGGGCGTGCACATATTTACCTGGTTCACCTGAGATTATTTACATGTGAACAGTGGACAGTGTACAAGGCGGGACCGCATTACCTGTAATGAGGTGAGACAGAAAAAAACGGACTTCTCCTTACGTTCATACGGATTAAATAAAAAGTGAAATATTTGCTGAGATTCTGGTTGTTTTATTTACGCGTCTGTGAAGAGAAATGACAGAGACAGAAAAGACGGACAGCGCACCCTGTCGGCTTTCTTTATTTAAAAAAAGCACAACGTTTTGTTGTTATTATGATGGTATACCACTAAAACTAGGCCCTTTACAGATTTGAATAATATACTTCTTTTATCTGTACGATCAGAATTGACGGAGTAATTTAAGTTTGTTTCGGCCTTATCAGAAAAAGATGCGTCAAAACGCGCCGGCGCGTGCGTCGACCCCAGAGGGTTAATACAAAATATTGAAGTGGTCACATCTGAGTTGAGCATCACGGTGGCTGAGTGGTTAGCACTATTCCCTCACAGCAAGAAGGTTTGCAACCTGGCCTTTCTGTGTGGAGTTTGCATGTTCTCCCTGTGCTTGTGTGGGTTTACTCCGGGTACTCTGGTTTCCTCCCACAGTCCAATAAACATGCATGTTAGGTTGATTGGTGAATCTAAATTGCATGTAGGAGTGAGGTTATCTGTCTTTGTGTGTCTCAATGTGGCCCTGTGATCAGGAAGAAGCGGGTATAGAAGATGGATGGGTCACATCTGACTCAATGTAACAGGAAGATGTTGTACTGTGAATATTGTATTTTATTAATATTGTATATTAATATTGTAATAATATTGTTTATGATTCCACTTTAATTACTTTCATTTGGCTGTGTAAATTTGGAAGACTGTTGTATTTGTATTTGTAATACTTTGTATTTGTTTAGCATCTCTTTGTTGTTGTGTAGCATCACTTTATTGTTGTTTAGCATCCATTCGTAATTGTTTAGCATCCCTTTGTAGTTGATTAGCATAGCTTTGTTGTAGTTTAGCATCGCTTTGTAGTTGATTAGCATCCCTTTGTAGTTCTTTAGCATCCCTTTGAAGTTCTTTGGTATCCTTTTGTATCCCTGTGTAGTTGTTTAGCATTGCTTTGTTGTTGTTTAGCGTCCCTGTGTAATTCTTTAGCATCCCTGTATAGTTGGTTAGCATCCCTTGGTAGTTGTTTAGCATCCCTTTGTAAATGTTTAGTATCCCTTTGTAGTTGTTTAGCATCCCTTTGTATTTGTTTAGCACCCCTTTGTAGTTCTTTAGCATCCCTTTGAAGTTCTTTCGTATCCTTTTGTATCCCTGTGTAGTTGTTTAGCATCACTTTGTTGTTGTTTAGCATCCCTTTGTACTTGTTCAACATCCCTTTGTTTCTGTTGTTGTTTATTAACGCTTTGTTGTTGTTTAGCATCCCTTTGTAGTTGCTTGGCATCCCTTTGTATGCTTTTGTATTTGCTTAGCATCCCTTTGTAGTTGTTTAGCAGCACTTTGTAGTTGTTTAGCATGCCTTTGTAGTTGTTTAGCATAATTTTATTATTGTTTAGCATCCCTTTTTAGTTGTTTAGCATCACCTTGTTTTTGTTTAGCATCCCTTTGTAGTGTTTTAGCATCTCTTTGTAGTTCTTTAGCATCCCCTTTGTAGTTGTTTAGCATTCATTTGAAGTTGTTTAGCATCCCTTTGCAGTTGTTTAGCATCGCTTTGTTGTTGTTTAGCATCATTTTGAAGTTGTTTAGCATCCCTTTGTATGCCTTTGTTCCAACCTGCCATTTATTTCTAAAATCCTAGAAAAAGCTGTCGTTAAGCAGCTATCAGACCACTTACACAGGAATGAATTATTTGAAGATTTTCAATCAGGATTTAGAGCACATCATAGTACAGAAACAGCACTGTTAAAAGTTACCAACGATCTTCTCTTAGCCTCAGATAATGGACTTGTTTCTATATTTGTCCTCCTAGACCTTAGTGCTGCATTCGACACCATTGACCACATCATCTTATTACAGAGACTGGAGCATGTGACTGGTATCAGAGGAACAGCATTAAAATGGTTCCAATCCTATTCATCGAACAGATTCCAGTTTGTTCATGTCCATGATGAACCTTCCACACGAACACGAGTTCCACAAGGCTCTGTGCTAGGACCGATTCTGTTCACCCTGTACATGCTTCCTTTAGGATATGTCATTAGGAAGCACTCTATTAATTACCACTGCTATGCAGATGACACTCAGTTGTATCTATCTATTAACCCTCTGGGGTCGACGAACGCACCGGCGCGTTTTGGCGCATCTTTTTCTGATAAGGCCGAAACAAACTTAAATGACTCCGTCAATTCTGATCGTACAGATAAAAGAAGTATATCATTCAAATCTGTAAAGGGTCTAGTTTTAGTGGTATACCATCATAATAACAACAAAACGTTGTGCTTTTTTTAAATAAAGAAAGCCGACAGCGTGCGCTCTCGGACTTTTCTGTCTCTGCCATTTCTCTTCACAGACGCGTAAATAAAACAACCAGAATCTCAGCGAATACTTGCCTCATAAAAATAAGAATTATATGGCTAGAAAGCTTGAAATGTTTTCTTTTGAGTGAAACAATTCAAGTCAAAAACAAATCATCACTTTTTATTTAATCCGTATGAACGTAAGGAGAAGTCCGTTTTTTTAAATATGTGCACACCCCTGAGAAATGACATAAAACGTCAAACTTCATCATAGAATTTACTCACTTTTTCTGCGCGTTTGGATGATAGAGCGTCATGGACGTGAAGAAGCGCTTCTCGTATTACACACAGAGACAAATAGTTTAGTTTGTCCTCAGAGTAAAAACACTGATTTTAACTCATATGAGGATCGTTTGGCTCCTCATTGTTTTGTATTGTGCTGCACTAATCCGTACCATCTACACTGACTGAAAGGCTCATTATGCGCGTCTTTGTCTGGTCGTTCAGTGCGTCTTTTGTGTTCTCAGGTAAATCACATGACTATTCATCCTCAGATACACCCTCTTGCATATGGCCTTTCTGGACAAAAAGTGTCTTAGAAAATTTAAATCAGTGTATTGTTTACTGTGAATGTGTGAACAAGATGACATTCACAGCACTCTGAAGTAAACACTTTAGCCTACAACATGCAGGTCTCCAAAGTCTTGTGAACCAATGTTTTGTTTGTGTTTTATGGTCTTATTTCAGTGAGTAAAAAATTGTAGTTTTTCACTAACCATGCATAAACACTTTTTTCTCAAAAACACAATCATGTATAAACTTGCTGCTCACATATTATTGTAGCCAATTTTGTGCTGATTACAGTGTTATTAGACTAGACATTAATATGTTTAAAAGACAATGAAAAAAGCACAAATGTCAGGACATGTCAAAATTTGTCCAGGCCCCCAAAACCCCCTCAGACCCCAGAGGGTTAAACCTGTTAACACAAACCAGTTAACCAGACTTCAAGCCTGTCTAACTGACATAAAGGCCCGGACGACCAGTAACTTTTTACTTTTTAACTCAGAGAAAACAGAAGTTACTGTATATGGACCTTAAAAAATCTCAGAAATAACTTTTCTAAAATTATAGGTACTTTAGATGGCATAGCCATGGCCTCCAGCACTACTGTAAAAAACCTTGGAGTTATTTTTGACCAGGACATGTCCTTTAACTCACACATAAAACAAATCTCTAGAACTGCATTCTTTCACCTGCGCAACATTTCCAAAATTAGGAACATTCTGTCTCAAAATGATGCAGAAAAACTAGTCCATGCATTTGTAACCTCAAGGCTAGATTACTGTAACTCATTACTATCTGGATGTCCCAATATCTCCATAAAAAGCCTCCAGTTAACCCAGAATGCCGCAGTCAGAGTCTTGACAGGAACTAGCAAGAGAGATCATATTTCTCCTATATTGGCTTCTCTTCATTGGCTCCCTGTAAAATACAGAATAGAATTTAAAATCCTTCTTCTCACATACAAATCCCTTCATAATCAAGCTCCTTCATACCTTAAAGACCTCATAGTACCATATTATCCCAATAGACCACTTCGCTCTCAGAGTGCAGGTCTACTTGTGGTTCCCAGAGTTTCCAAAAGCAGAATGGGAGGCAGAGCCTTTAGCTACCAAGCTCCTCTCCTGTAGAACCAGCTCCCAGCCTGGGTTCAGGAGGCAGACACTCTCTTTACTTTTAAGGCTAGACTTAAAACCTTCCTCTTTGACAAAGCATATAGTTAGGGTTGGTTTCAGGCAACACTGAACCATCCCTAAGTTATGCCGCTATAGGCCTAGACTGCCCGAGGACCATACATCAACGCGTGTGTTACCCATTGTGTGTACAATACCCGAGGACCATTGTACCCCATACACCGCACAACTCCGAAAAATTATTTTATTTGGTGACACAACCCAGAGCATAACAACAGCTCCAACAACTTGACTACACCAACCTGAAAGGGGTCCTTCCCCCAGCAGCCTCCCACAGTCACGGTGTCGTAACACCCTTCCCCAAACACACAACTCCTTTTCCACTTTATAACCCCCCCAATAGCCTACATACACACAGTGAACAATTAATACATGAACATGAACAGTAGAACAACAGAAAACAACACCGATAACCAGCTTTCCCTTTACTCACAATCCTCTGCGTCATGCGCCCTCCTGTGGCCGCTACAGTATATATAAAAATATTATGCTTTTTCTAGCATGTACTTGGGCAAATTAGCAGTCAGATAAACGCTGTTCATTGTGGTTAAATTGCACTTTTTCTAAATAAATGACTGTTTAATTAAAAGTTTAAACAATGTAAATCAATGGGATGATTTTGTGAATTGGCATTAAAAATATGTTTAATCATTATTATTACTGAGCAAATTAATATCAGTGCTATGCATTATCTTAACAGTGCATTTTTTAAGGTTTAAGTTACATGCTTACACTTTCACAGACACAGAAGTAGGAACTTTCACTGCCCACTGGCACCAGAACATCTTAAACTATAAAAAGAAAGAACTTCCTAAATAATGTAAGTTGACTCCATGAGGATGATCAGAACCTGACACATGTATTAATTCTTGTTTAACTGTGGAACTGACTAACCACTCAGTCACTACATCTACATTTGAACAGTAGATGTGCAAAGTTGTAGAGTCACTTTAAGAGACCACTTTTCATAATACAAACTGACAAGAGAAGGCTGTAGAGGGATCTGACATTTGTCAGATGCTGAAAAAAAGAAGTGCAATTTATAGTCCAGAAACTACAACATTTAGTCCAAGTAAATACAGATACCAGAGAATTTACTTGATGTTTAAGGTTCTACCTAACCTTTGAATCCAGGGGCAACTATTTTCAAGAGAGGTACCAACTAAGCCACAGTCACAGTCAGTCAGAAGGTGGGCATCGATCTCACTACCACTTACACACAAAGCAAGCGCTCTACCACTTGAGCTAATTCCCCCACACATTAGTCACACAGATCCATAATTCAGTTTACAGTTTGCCCAGACTGTCTACGTGTGTTTTGTGGACTCAGAAAGATGAATCAAATCCTTGCATTCATACTGCAAGAATTCACACATTTTATATATTGTATATATAACATAAATCCTTTAACAAATAGACTCAGAGGACAAACTTTGGTAAGATTATATAGAAGTTTTAATTGCAAGGAGTAAAAGTCACACAGCACCTTGGTACAGCATGAGGGTCACTGGCTGTTTGCAGCCCAACACATCAGTTTTTATGGTAACACAAAAGGGAGGTAATTTTTCACAGAGAGACATCTGGGCCCTTATGATATAGTTAAGGTTAGAGCAAACTGTGCTCACTGAGAGCAACAATTATATTTCCACAATACACAATAGGCCCTATTCAGAAGTGTTTCAGTTATACTAAAGTAAGGTGGATCAGGTCACAGGAGGGTAAACATTTTAATTTCTCTAACACTGAACATGTCTCATCAGCAGCAAAGAGGAAGATAAGACTGGAAATTAGTGGCAATAGCAAAGATAGTTTCCATATATCAAAATTTGGGTTACAGGTCCAGAGATATTTGGGAGTCTACCCTAAATCTTGTGAAAAGGAAAATTAAAGAAGATGTGCAATATGTCTTCTGGCGTCATTTTTCAACAATTCTACCTGGATCATGGGGTGTTGCCTCTGTGCTCTCTCTCCAGTCAGCCAGCATTGCTTCCATTCTTGGTACCTCTCTTGAAAACAGGAGATACTGGGTTCAAATGTTAAAAGTTCCTAATAAAGTCAAAAAGACTTTGAAAGAGCCAGTCAGTTCCAAGCAAACAATAATGTTGCGTGAATCTTGAAACCTTGATGTAACTACAAGATTAAGAGGAAATTGAAATTATCCGCCTTTTGGGATACCGTTACTGAAAGTAAGTGTGAATGAAGATTGTAATGTGTTTGCAATGTATACGTTATAACATCAGGTAGCAACCATCACACACCAAACATACTGTTTCTCCCCAACTGTGTGTCATTGTGCCAGTATCATAATCTGAAGGGTGTGAGTTCAAGCCTCAAACAGGTCTTAATGATCACTAGAGGGACTGCTGGGATTTGAACCAAGGCTCGCTCTCTTTACAAAACAGGTGCTTTAAGAACTAAGCCTTGCAACTAACTTTCATTTACTTATTTCCCTTCTTCTAATAAAACTACAATCAGACTGAATCACTTGTCACAGCCCTGTGACAACAAGCCACAGGGCTTGTTGTCCTTCAAATAAATTCTCACAAATCTTTTGTTTCAGAGTTTGTATTTATATTTAGGTTTATGCCACACTGAACATGGAGATATCTGGCGATCAGAACAGTTTAAACTGAAGTTGTTCAGCCAGATGTTCTGTCTATCAAAAAATAAATATGTGTGATAGTATATGGTGCCATGGCTGGATTTATGTATGATAATACAATGAGAATATCCATGTTATGAAATTCTCAGCTGTTGCCAAACAGGTTAGTCTGAGTAAATGAAACTGTAGACAGAAACATTTTAATTAAGGAACAGACCTCCTGTTATAAATCAAACATAGGTAACACACGCGTTGATGTAAAATGTTGATGCATATTTATCAGTGTCGTAAATGCAACAGCCCTAAGATTGTATCCATAATCACTGCAGGTGTTGAGCAAAACCACTGTTTGTGTGCCTCTGACTAAGAAAGTAGCAGGAATGTATAAACAGTTTATGAACCCAGAAACACCAGGGTTCTAAAACTAATTTTCTGTTAGTAAAACTGTGGAGGCAGTTTGTGTTAATAAAGACTCACACACCAGAGAAATGCCTTTCTGAGTTTTATTCACACACTTACTGACATCCAGCTACATCAAGTGAGGAAAATCATGTGTCGTGGAAATTTCTTTAAGTTTGAGAGCTGCTAATTCTCAGAAACAACCACAAGTGTGTTGAATCATCTCAGGTTTAATCATGGGCGTCCGGAGAGGAGTCTTTGCAAAATTCTCTGACTTTGAGTTACAGAATCAGGTTTATATGTCTTTGTAAAAAGAGGTGGGCTAATCTTGAACAGACCCAACATGTTTGTTCAGGTGTCTTGTAGCTTCAGGCCTTTACCAGCACTAAACAATATGTTGGCAGTTATTTACAGGCCTCTAAAGCCCTAAAACACTACACCAATAAAACACTCAACCTCATACCATGCATGTTTTAACTCAATATTTAAGTGAACCCTTTGTGACCACCTGTTCCACGGTGTATAAATCTCCCACAGGTCAGAGTGGGATTTTTACACCACATTTCGCATTTAAGCATTTCAGTGAATTTCTAATACATCATCCATGAGCTGAATAACTATTTAAGACAAACTGACCAATCAACACCAGTTTAAACAAATAACTTAATCCATAATAACCACGTCATCAGTTAATACTTAAAACGGAAGTAGATTAAAAGCATTTATGAGTGGCATCTGGTATTCCACACACCAATGGAGCTGCCACCAGAGGCAACTTGGGGTTCAAGTTGCCCAAATGTCTTGCCCAAAGACATTAAAATATGTGGACTAGTGAAGCCAGGGATTGAATCACCAAAACTGGATAATGACTGACCTGCCCTACCTGCTAAGACACAGTCTTTATTTCATAGCAATAGAGAAGCAAAGACAAAAACCAGTCTTAGACCTATCTCCCACAGTTTCCACCAGGAATTGAGAGGCCATTGACTATCAAAATGCTGGACATTTTCAAGGGTTCTGGTCCTGTGGACATGTTCTGTTTACAGCAGTGTAATGTCTTGGTGGGTCCTTAATCCTCAGGGGTCAACGAATGCGCCGACATGTTTTATGGCATCTTCTCCTGATAATGCCAAAACACGCTCAGACACCAGAGGATTAAGCTATTTGATAGAGACTTTAACCACAGTGTTCAGTTTTGACATTGCTTCTTGGTGTGAATGCACTGATGGGCTGTTACAGAACTTGACCAAATAAATGTTTTTCCACATTGTTCACACCAGTACGGCTTCTCTCCAGAGTGAATACGTTGATGTCTTTTTACGTTGCTCAACTGTGAGAAGGCTTTACCACACCAGTCACAACAGTACGGCTTCTCTCCAGAGTGAATACGCTGATGTTTTTTCAGGTGGTCTAACTTTGTGAAGGCTTTACCACACTGGTCACACCAGTACGGCTTCTCTCCAGAGTGAATACGCTGATGTTTTTTAAGGGTGCCTAATTCCGAGAAGGCTTTTCCACACTGGTCACAGCTATAGGGCTTCTCTCCAGAGTGAATACGCTGATGTATTTTCAGGTAATCTAAAATTATGAAGACTTTTCCACATTGGTCACAGCTGTATGGCTTCCGTCCAGAGTGAATATGCTGATGTGTTTTCAGGTGCCCTAAATGGGAGTAGGCTTTTCCACACTGGTCACAGATATATGGCTTCTCTCCAGAGTGAATACGCTGATGTGTTTTCAGGGAGCCTAACTGTGAGAAGGCTTTTCCACACTGGTCACAGCTATATGGCTTCTCTCCAGAGTGAATACGCTGATGTCTTTTCAGGGAGCCTGACTGTGAGAAGGCTTTTCCACACTGGTCACAGCTGTACGGCTTCTCTCCAGAGTGAATATGCTGATGTCTTTTGAGGGAACCTAATTGTGTGAAGACTTTTCCACATTGGTCACAGCTGTAGGGCTTCTCTCCAGAGTGAATATGCTGATGTCTTTTCAGGGAATCTAAACATGTGAAGGTTTTTCCACATTGATCACAGCTGTACAGCTTCTCTCCAGAGTGAATACGCTGATGCTTTTTGAGGGAGCCTAATAATGTGAAGGATTTTCCACACTGATCACAGCTGTATGGCTTCTCTCCAGAGTGAATACGCTGATGTGTTTTCAGGTAATCTAAATGTTTGAAGACTTTTCCACATTGGTCACAGCTGTACGGCTTCTCTCCAGAGTGAATACGCTGATGTGATTTCAGGTAATCTAAACGTGTGAAGGCTTTTCCACACTGGTCACAGCTGTATGGCTTCTCTCCAGAGTGAATACGCTGATGTCTTTTCAGGTAATCTAAATGTGTGAAGGCTTTTCCACATTGGTCACAGCTGTACAGTTTCTCTCCAGAGTGAATACGCTGATGCTTTTTGAGGGAGCCCAACTCTGTGAAGGCTTTTCCACACTGGTCACAGCTGTACGGCTTCTCTTCAGTCTGAACATGTTTATTAATCTGTAAACTCTGCAATGTTGTGAAGGTCTTGTTGACTCCCTTTCTTCTTTTCTATTTGTAAAAAAGAAGAAAAAAGCAAAATGGAGGAAAGATATGAAATTACATGATAGAAAAATCGAAAAACATGAATGACATTTACAACATGACTATGACACATGAACATCATGAAAACTGTTTTGTTTCCTTGGGGTTCTATTTCATCCAGAATCTATTTCATTCAGTTGTAATGTTGTGTTGTGTCTCATCCACGTTTTGTCAATTTTAAAATTGTCTTAAACGTGTGCTCGCCTCACCTCAATAGCTTTTCTTAGTATTAACATTACTTTTAACTTTTTATCTAGTTTCATTTCCAAACATAGGACACAACTCTGAAGTACAGCACCATATTTAAAGCACTACCTTAAGTTTGAAATTAAAAAATTTCTCTTAAGTCAAAATTTTTCTCTTAAGCAAAAATGCCAGGGCATGTCAAAACTTGTCCAGGGCTTCAAAAACACACTTAGACCCCAGAGGGTTAAAGTATAGAACTTAGTGAATTGAAATTTAAATTATTATTACAATATAAAGTAGTAAACCACAATGGCAGTCCCTCTAAACTAAAAGAAAACCTGTTTTAGATATGTACATGGTCATGGTAGCTCACAACATTTCTCAGAAATCTACAGTTGCTTTTCTTTTGCCTGTGCTGCTAAAGTGCCGACTTCATGGAGAGGAGTGACAGTCTGCTGGGAAACCAGCAGACAAATGAGTAGTATGGATCTTAAGAGACACGTGGACTTCATTCTATTATAGTAGCACTGTTCCCTTCACAGACCAATCTACCTGTGGTGCCAATTGTATTTGTGAGGTGTTGTTGCACATTTTTTATGCCCCCCCCAAATTTTCCAAAACAGGTGCAAGGTGGAATATTTTGGATGAGGTTATCACAGCCTTGACTAGGTCAATAATTGCTAACACTGATTTTCCAGGACCAGTGGAAATTTATTAAAAAAAACTTTACATACACAGTTTTGTGTGTTCACAGTTTAAGGCATAATCCACAGATTACTGTGGGGTGCATTTTATATCCATGGGCTCCACATTTGCACTGGTTCTACCCCCTTCTGTGCTGCGGGCACAAGACGTGCTGCGGGCACAAGACACACTGCCTCCGCTTTCTGGAGAGCCCTGGCTGTGGCTTCTCGTTCTCCTCTTCCCCCTGCTGATCATGGACCTGGCCTGTAGGACCAGGCTGGCTGCAGTCGGTTGTCTGATGATGGTCGGTCGGCAATGATAAGAGCTCTGCCAACCTGCACCAAATCGCCACCTAATGCATTAGGCACTGTTCCAGCTGGGGTCCACGGAGGGGAACAGGACATGCATTATAGCATACGTCTATCATGTGGTAGAGCAGGCACATGGGCCACTTGTGCGTCTGCAGACGGCAGGAGTACTCATTTTTTATTTACATTTGTACAAAAAGTGGCATGTGAATAAAAGTAACTTTAAGTCAGAATGAATAATGTCGGGCTTGACTGTAGGTGCCACAAACCTGCAAAAGAAAAAGGAATGATCAGATGACATGAATACATTTATACACATCCTTCTTAATATTTTGATAAATACAAAAATACAGAATAAAATTAAGTAAATAGTCTAAAGGCAAAAGCAAATTTATTTGTATAGCACCATTCTTACACTTCGCAATTCAAAGTGCTTTAGAAGGCATATAATTACATTAAAAGCATGGAAAAGAGCATCTAAAAACAAAGACGTTTAACATAATATAAATTTAAATCAAAGGAAGTAAATTAAAATAAGATGTAAAAGTACATTAAGAAAACAAAGACAAAGATGAACAATTATTTGAAGGCAGCAGTAAACAACAGTGTTTTCTGTCCTGATTTGAATGAGCTGACAGTTTGAGCAGACCTCAGGTGTTCAGGAAGTTTGCTCCACAAGTGAGGAGCATAGTGACTGAATGCTGCTTCACTTTGTTTGGTTCTGGTTCTAAGAACATACAGTAGACCTGTCCCAGATGACCTGAGGGGTCTAGAAACCTCATAGGGAACTAGTACATCTTGAAAATATTTTGGTTCACAACCATTTAGTGCTTTATAAACTAGCAATAAGATTTTAAAATATATCGTTTGACTAACTGGAAGCCAGTGTAGTGATCTGAGAACTGGTGTGATATGGTCCAGTTTCCTGGTGTTTGTAAGGACTCTGGCAGCAGCATTCTGGATTAGTTGCAGCTGCCTGATTGACTTTTTGCTAAGACCTGTGAACAAGCCATTACAATAATCTAACCTACTGAAGATAAATGCATGAACAAGTTTTTCTGCATCTTGTCCAGACAGAAAACCTTTTATTCTAGCAATGTTTTTCAGGTGGTAATAGGAAGATTTAGTGATGGATTTTATCTGGTTGTTAAAATTCAGGTCTCAGTCAATGATTACACCAAGGTTTCTGGCTTGATTTGTAGCTTTCAATGACATGGAGTCAAGGTAAGCAATGACCTCTGACCTTTCATTTTTGGGGCCAAAAACAATTACTTCTGTCTATGGACAGCGAATAAAGAAAGTTCAGCTGGAGACAATTCTGGTACATCCATTCTTTGACTTGATTAATACACTCACATAATGAAATTAGAGGACTATAATCATGAGATGATACTGATATATAAAGTTGGGTGTCATCTGCATAGGTATGGTAGTCAATGTTGTAGTATTCCATAATCTGAGCAAGCGGCAGCATGTAGATACTGAATAAGAGAGCACCAAGAATAGACCCTTAATAAGTGCATGGTCAGTGCTGTGGTGTGTGCGAAATCCAGACTGAAGTGCATTAAAAAGATTGTTTTGCAACATTGTTGAAAAACTACTTTTTCAATTATTTTTCCCAAAAATGGAAGATTTGATAGTGGCCTGTAGTTACTTACTGCTGAAGCATCTAGATTAGGCTTTTTAAGAAGAGGTTTTATAACAGCAGTTTTTAAGGCCTGGGGAAACTGCCCTGACTGAAAAGAACTATTGACAATCTGCAATACATCTGGAGCTATGCTGTTAAAAACATTTTTAAAAAATTTGTTGGTAAAATATCAAGGCAGCATGATGTAGATTTTAATTGTAGAAGCGTTTCTGCCAGAGCTCTGTGATCAAGGAGATCAAAATGTTCTACATTCACTGGAGAACAAGGAAGCACAGGTGATATTGTCATGTTCCTTGGACTGCAGCTAGATCTAGTTTGTCTTATCTTTGATATTTTGTCTGTGAAAAAAGCTGCAAAATCATTGCATGACTTTTTGGACAGCAGTTCAGAAGGAACAGAGGCTGCTGGGTTTGTGAGTCTGTCTACAACAGAAAACAATGTGCGGGCATTATTGCTGTTTCTATTGATAACCTCTGAGCAAAATGATTGCCTTGCATTTTTTAATTTTTGGTTATAGTTGTGAAGACTCTTTGTACAAGTCAAAATTAACCTGGAGTTTGGTTTTCGCCACTTGCGTTCTGCCTGTCTGCATATTCTTTTCAGAATTTTAACCACTGTGGCATTTCTTCAAGGTGACTTTTTTCTTGCTGACAATACCTTGGTCTTAATTGGGGCAATGGAATCAATAACTGTCATAACTTTGGAGCTGAAACTGCTTACAAGATCATCAACAGGGGCTGATGGCATGGTTGGTGATGGTGCAAAAGCCTGAATGAATAATGCACAGCTCTTCTCATTAATATTCCGCTTTTTGACTACCTCTGTTTCACCTTTGTTCAAAACAGCAGGGGTGGTTGTTTTAAAAAAATCAGCAATGATCAGAAAGAGCAACATCGGTCACCACCACCTCAGAAATATTAACCCTCTGGAGTCGACGAACGCGCCGGCGCGTTGTGATGCATCTTCTCCTGATAACGCCGAAACAAACTTAAATTACTCCGTCAATTCTGATCGTACAGATAAAAGAAATACATAATTCAAATCTGTAACGGTTCTAGTTTTAGTTGTATACCACCATAATAACAAAACAAAACAAAACGTTGTGCTTTTTTTTAAATAAAGAAAGCCGACAGGGTGCGCTGTCTGTCTTTTCTGTCTGTCATTTCTCTTCACAGACGCTTAAATAAAACAATCAGAATATCAGCGAATACATGGCTCATAAAAATAAGAATTATATGGCTAGAAAGCTTGAAATGTTTTCTTTTAAATGAAACATTTCAAGTCGAAAACAAATCATCACTTTTTATTTAATCCGTATGAACGTAAGGAGAAGTATGTTTTCTCCTGTCTCACCTCATTACAGCTAATGCGATCCCGCCTTGTACTCTGTTCACTGTTCACATGTAAATAATCTCAGGTGAACCAGGGAAATATGTGCACGCCACTGAGAAATGACATGAAACGTCAAACTTAATCATAGACTTTACTCACTTTTTCTGCGCGTTTGGATGATGGCGCATCATGGATGTGAAGAAGTGCTTCTTGTATTCCACACAGAGACAAATAGTTTAGCTTGTCCTCAGAGTAAAAACACTGATTTTAACTCAAATGACGAACGTTTGGCTCCGCATTGTTTTGTATTGTGCTGCACTAATCCCCTCTCGGCTGCATTGACTGAAAGTCTCATTATGCGTGTCTTTGTCTGGTCGTTGAGTGCGTCTTTTATCTTCTCAGGTAAATCACATGACCTGAGTCACATCTTCTTGCATATGGCCTTCCTGGACAAAAAGTGTCTTAGAAAATTTAAATCAGTGTATTGTTTACTGTGAATGAGTGAACAAGATGACTTTCACATCATTGTGAAGTAAACACTTTAGCCTACAACATGCTGGTCTCCAAAGTCTTGTGAACCAATGTTCTGTTTGTGTTTTATGGTCTTATTTCACTGAGTAAAAAATTGTAGTTTTTCACTAACCATGCATAAACACCTTTTTCTCAAAGACACAATAATGTATAAACTTGCTGCTCACATATTATTGTAGCCCATTTTGTGTTGATTACAGTGTTATCAGACTTTAGACATTGATATGTTTAAAAGACACTGAAAAAAGCACAAATGTCAGGACATGTCAAAATTTGTCCAGGGCCCCAAAACCCCCTCAGACCCTAGAGGGTTAAGACCTTTAGAGAGTATTAGATCCAGTGTGTGTCCCTTGATATGTGTTGGATCTGTTACTGGATCTGATGCTGAGAGATCCCAAAGTTGTCCAGGATGTTCAAGAGTTCTTTTGCACTTCCATCATTGAGATTATCAACATGAATCATATCAAATGACATATGTGCATCAGTGAAAATGACACTGGGGGAGGAGGTCAGTTTGGGCCCAGTAGTGATGTGCTTCATCAGGTTGGCGAGGTTCTTGGTGATAGGGGATAGGATTCCCAGGGAAGATGGTGATCTAGGTAGGGTTTGCGGGGTTGTGGGAAGTGAATCCTCACGGACAGTGTCTGCTGGTGGAAGGGATGTGGCCTCCTCATTTTTGCTCTGACTTCTCTCCATGTTAGAGCGTTCGGGGGAATAGTGTTGGCTCTGAATGTTTTGGTGTTTCTTCATTTTGTTTAGATTCCCCTCGTAGGAAGATTGTGGTGGAGGAAGAAAAATAGGTTGGAGGTGAAAGCTTTTACTCCTGATGTATTTAGGGACAATCCAACGCCCTTAAAAAGATGCCGGCGGTCCCAGAAATGGTTAAAATTGTCAATAAAATGTACTAAATGGACATCAGATGCAGTTGAAAACCATGTGTTCAGTGCAAGTAACCTGCTGAATTTCTCAGTTCCTCCTGTGACTGGTGGTAGAGGTCCACTGATAAAAGCTTCTGCATTTAGCAACCTTACTGTGTTTAGCAGATTATTAAAGTCCTTTTTGAGGATTTCTGACTGCTGCTTCACAATATCACTTGCCCTTGTGTGTAGTACGAGGTTTTTCAGAGTTGGGTTTTCTGCAACAATACTCAGGATTTTGTCAGTTATATCAGATCACAGCCCCTCAGAGTTTGAGGTCCTGTTAGCTTTCCTCTTAGCTTTCTGTCTTCTGATGTGCTTTCAGACCTTACCCCTCTCTGTGGATGTGGGGGATTGTCCAGGTCATCAGATGAAGATCCAGGGTCCTGCAGTAGTGGAGCGAATCTATTTTCTAGCTGTACAGTTGGTTCCTTAGGAGTTCTGTTGCTCTTTTTCCCTTTAGCTGTTATCCATGGCTGTGCTTTCCTCTGCACAGGAGTTGAGGAGGATGATAACGCTGGCCGGCCTGTCGCATCACAGATCTCTGGGCGCTGAGTTCTGCCTGTTGCTTGTCCTCTCATGTCAGAGGGAAGTGATTTAGTCTTTGGCTTTGCTCTGAGAGCGTTCCAGGGAGGACTGACACCAGTAGTTTTATTTACCCGGACACAACCCTCCTGTTGCTCGGTCTTGTTAATGCTAGTTAGCTGTATACTAGCATGCTCTTGTCTTGCTACTATGGTAGAGTGGTAGAGTAGTGTCCTCTTTCCCCCAACCCATTATACACATTGCCCTCAGCGGCTACACCAGTCATTTGGACTGCTCTCTGTGCACCACAGTCACTTTAACTTATCTAAGTTTATTTTCATGCTCTTATTTGTAATTTTTACATTGCACTATTTAGTGATTAGAATTTATCTCTATGCACCAAGGGTCTGAGAGTAACGAAATTATGATTCTCTGTATGTGTTCTACATGTGGCAGAATTGACAATAAAGCAGACTTTCACGTTGATACATATGGATGTTTGCAGTTAATAAACATTAACAAACAATACCAGTGTGACGACTTTCACACCCGTCAACTGGGTGCAAACTGACCAAATCACTACATTCAAAATGAAAACTTTACCACAAATAAATTATGACTTATTTTGAAAGCTTCCCATGACACTCTGAGGCAAATGATTTAAGTCACTTGAGTCATTACTGTCACAATTTTAATGGACACACTAGAATCTCCCTATGAACACTCCAAAGAAAATAAATCCAAGGGTGGACTTGAAATGCCAAACTGATAAAGTACTGGTGTAACAGGGTTAGAAGTGTAGTTCTGTTAGATATTTGTTCTGTGGTGTAAATTACATTGTAACATATGTAATTTTGGTAAAAAGTGTGAATTTTATTTCGTTGGATAAGTTTCCTTTCATGGTTAAGTGTTTTGCCTTCTTCTTCTACGCCTGTTTCTGGTGGAAGTGATGACGTATGCCTCCTTGGTGTGCTTCATGGGCTTCCGTACCTCTGCTCCTCCCTCTCCTCACAGCGCGGTTGTGCACTGCTGAGGGTAGGTCGTAATGAAAATGCAGTCGAATGCATTTGGTTGTTTTCATTTGAAATATGAACAGTTTTGCCAATGTACCTGCTGTATGGTATGTCTAATAAGTCTTGCTATGTTATTGTAGGGGTTTATGTGTGTTTTGAACCGCTAACATAAGACTTTGGGAAGTTTTGTTAGTCGGTTTGGGCGCTAAAGGCTCAACCGTTAGTAGTTATGCTAGCGTGAGTTCGTCGACGGTTCTGACCGTATTCCCCTATGTAAATAACTACTCTGTGTACATAGGTGTCGAGATGTACATGGGGAAGAGGAAGACAATTTATGTGGTTGTGTAATTGTCTTCTGCAGTTGTTCGGAGGAATAAACTCTGGGAACCGGTTCGTGGCTCCGCCTGTCTTTGTCTTCTCCGGAGTGGACACCTACTCACACGCACACATCTTGACGCTGTAGCCCAAGTGAAGCACAAAACCGCCATTGTACTGTACAGTGAATTCAAAGCACAAAGATATACCTGAGATTTCGGTACATAATGCTGGCATGGGTAGATAAGCGCCGTGGCATTGTGGGCACTGTTACACTGGTCAGATAAAGTACAGAGTAGCATAAGTAGCATATCAGAGTAGCAACACTCATCCTTAGTAAACTGGCTGGGTAATGGCTCAGACCTGTTTCTAAGCTGTTTTAATCAGGACTGGGTGAAACCAGAACACACACCAGGAAATACATAAACATAAACGCTGGATTTTAGATGTTCCCAGACTTGAACTAAAATTAGAATGAAAAGATGACACACGGACCATTGACTCTTGCCTCGTTATGAAGCCTTTTCTATCCATTAAGTCCTGAACACTGGCCTGTTGATCATTGAGAACAGAGGACTGGACCTCCTCGTTACTGCGGTCAAGCCAACCGCAGTTCAGAAAAGCCACGACTGAAATTTGTGAGCATGCATATTACTATGATTATGGTAATTTGAGGAACAACACAGAGAACGCGCTTTCAGAGCACTTCTCATTTTTCTCAGAATTGAATATAATATAACAAGTGTAGCCGAATTATTTTATTTATCTTTATTTTGGTGAACATTCTCAAAACCTCACTGTCATTTTATTTTGGAAATATTTGCTTTGTGTGTTGCTATTGCTATTATGTGTTGCTTATTTTGAGATAAGTGTAAACCCCTTGGGTGCAATAGTTCCTTTTTACTTGTTGTAGCGGGGGACTTTAATTAATGAAACACACAACGGACGCACATGTAGCGTCATAGCGGGTTCCCGGCAAAAGCTGGATAATGCTGGTGCTGGTAAGATGTGTTTCGGTGCTCTTTTCACTTCAACTAAGCTAGCGAGCTTAATAGTTATGTATTTTGGGTTCAAACTACATGGAAACATAATGTTATGTTACTATTAATATGTTATTAGATCTTATCATTGTTTTTAGTTGGAAAAAAACGGACTTCACTGACGTTTATTTTGACGGAGATTTTGCCTTATTAGCATATTGTTTGACCTGCTATAGGAGACCGGGAGAGAGCCTGCCTGTGTGTGTATTGATCGAGTCTCTTGCTACTGTGTTTATAGAATAAAGTTGCAGATCCTGGATTTTGGTGTGCCTGGTGTTGATGCGCACTAGCGACCATACTACAGCTGCTACACAAGCTGTCATGTTTCTTTTTTTTTTTTTTTTCAAATTTGCTCTAAATATTTCATTTATAGGTCTTTTTTGACAGGTGTTTGTTTATTTGAATAATGAATTTCTGTATTTTTCAGAGGGCTAGAAAAACCCAATTTCTCATCAACAGAAAAAAAATAATGGTCAGTTCTTATAGGGGACGTCCCATACTATATACATACCTCGTATGAACTTTTTACTGCAGCATTTTTGAGAACACATGCATGCACGCATACACACACAAACCCCCCAAAATAAATAATTACTTTATTATTTTTCTACATACAAATTAATTACTTTATTAATTACTATTAATTAATATAATTTAAATAATGTCAAATTTAATAACTTTGAATAACTGCTGTAACAACTGAATTTACCCTTGGGGATTAATAAAATACTACTTCTTCTATGCCATCCAGAGGCAGATGATTCGCTGTGGCGACTCCTGAAGGGAGCAGCCGAAATGAAAAGAAGAAGATGCTATCCTGCCGGCATGATTTACATGTGAGTGACTGATGTGTAAATTAATGCTGTTCAACTGATATAAAAGCTGATCATTTTCTGTGTTGTAGTCAATTGGTATTGACCTGTTCTGCAGACCGTATGCTCTGTTGTGACTCTTGCTTTGCCTATTAAATTTGCCATCCTTTAACCTGAGATTTGCCTCCAAGTGCTTTTTGCCACGACAGCTATCATAAATGCAAACCTTATTACCACCAACAAAGATGTTTCTTGCTGTCACCCAATGGTTTCCCCCGGTGTGTAAAATTCAAATGAGTGGCTTGTTAGGAGTACCCACAATTCCTCCTTTAAAGTTTGGACTGAAATCCATTGATTTCTGTGTATTCATTTGCAATAAGATGAGAAGCAAAATCAATCTCATCACTGCTGAGCCAATAATCAGGGTGCAGAATAGAACTGTCGTTTCTATCATGCATTACACAATATTATTGTATTGTATCCAGAATTATTGTTTAAAAATTCAAAAGTATTTTATCCAATTACTGGAGTAATTGCTGGAATATTCTGTAGAATACTCGACTCCAAAAATGATCGATAGGTGCAGCCCAATTTTTGTTTTGTAAAGGCCCAGCATCCTAAGGGAGGCGATTGCTTTTGTTAATATCAGTTTAGAAGGAAGAAGAAGTAATAATTTATTTCTTCTTCTCATGAGAACTGGGGTCTTTATAGCCCACTGAAATAGGATAATGACACATATCACAGAAATGCTGCAGTAAGCAGGTTTCATATGAGGTACGTATATAGTATAGTATAGTCCCCTGTAAGAACTAACCATTAATTTCTTCTACTTATGAGAAATGGGTCTACAGCCCTCTAAAGTATAATAATGTCCCATATCTCAAAAGGCTTTTTGAAATAAAAAGGTTTCATACGAGGTATGTATATATACTATATATAGTATTGGATGTCCCATAAAAAACTGACCTTTTTTATACTCTGGATTGAAATGAAGGTATATTTTTACATAAACTATTTGTATATTATTTATTTATACTCTTTAGAAAGAGTAAATACTTGTCCTGCTGTAAACTCATCTGAAAACAATGATTTGAAAGATATACTTTAAAGTAAAATAGAAAAAAACCGTTACTCAAATAAACAAACACCTGTCAAACTGACTTGACCTCAGTTTTCTATCTATTAAGTCCTGAACACTGACCTGCTGATCACTGGGACCAGAGGACGAGTTGGGCTCGTTGGTCAGGTGGTCTGGGTCGATGAAATCTTGATCCTGGTTGTCCTCCTTTATTCCGCTATTGTATTCGTCCAGTTCGGCACAATCCGGATCCTGATCCTCCTCTTTAGATGCGCCTTTGGTGTGGTCCTGGTCGATAAAACCCGGGTCCTCGTTCTCCTCCTTCATAACAATGACGTAGTGATCGTAGTCGATAAAATCCGGGTTCTGAGTTTCCTCTTTAATTTCATGTTTGTAGTAGTCCTGGTAGACGAAACCTGGGTCCTGGTTCTCCTCTTTAATCTCGGTTTTGTAGTAGTTATCGCTGTTTTCATGCTCTGGGTCTGTTTTTGTCGCCGCCATTTTGAGACGCAAACGTCACCAGAAGCTGAAGCCCCGCCCCCTTAGTAACCGTTGCTAAGTGTCAGCAGTGTGTGACTGGGCCTCGATGGGAGTGTTATCAGTGTTTGAGTCACTGTCACAATATCGTGGTGTGGAAATCAATGATGTGTGACAATAGTAAAGTTTGTGTACATTATTTACATTTGTAGACGTGTGATATATATGCAAGAAGGTGTTTATATTCACATTGGAGTATGAACTGAATATTTCATTTGGAAACAAAGTGTATTTATGGAAGTGAGGGCTCCACTCTGTGATGAGTGCTTGTGTGACTGTGGCTATATAGTGTTTTCAGACTTAAACTATGAGGACCACCATGTCCATGGTGTCACTGTAAAGCAAACACTGAGGGTTCATGTGATGTGTTTCACTTCCTTCTAGATCCAACACAGATTAGTTGGTGAAGGATTAAACAAATAATAAATCAGATGTTTAAAGGCTGTAAGTAAGTCACTGTGTGGACTGTTAGACTGATATTTACATCATATGTCCCCTCAGCATGTCTATAATGTCTGCACCAAACTTTACTCTGACACAAAGCAGTGAGTCCAGAGAGCACAGCTGCAACCAACCCCCATCAGGAGGCTCTAGAGCTCTTCACAGCCACTGGATGCTGATAGATCCTTCAGACACAGATGGGACTCAACCTGTTTGTTAAATGTTGTTGTGCTGTCTATAAACATATTCATCAGAACAGATGAGCAACAACAAGATGTCATAATTATTTGTAATTAATTAATTAAAGGAAAGTTACTTTCCTGACACTTACATAATATAAACTTGACCTTGAACTTTTTTTTTTTTAGAAATTTAGTTAAATGTCTACAGTTATAATAATCCATCCATCCATTATCTACAGTGGGTACGGAAAGTATTCAGACCCCTTTAAATTTTTCACTCTTTGTGTCATTGCAGCCATTTGCCAAAATCAAAAAAGTTCATTTTATTTCTCATTAATGTACACTCAGCACCGAATCTTGACAAAAAAAAACAGAAATGTAGAAATTTTTGCAAATTGATTAAAAAAGAAAAACTGAAATATCACATGGTCATAAGTATTCAGACCCTGTGCTCAGTATTGAGTAGAAGCACCCTTTTGAGCTAGTACAGCCATGAGACTTCTTGGGAATGATGCAACAAGTTTTTCACACCTGGATTTGGGGATCCTCTGCCATTCTTCCTTGCAGATCCTCTCCAGTTCTGTCAGGTTGGATGGTGAACGTTGGTGGACAGCCATTTTCAGGTCTCTCCAGAGATGCTCAATTGGGCTTAGGTCAGGGCTCAGACTGGGCCAGTCAAGAACGGTCACAGAGTTGTTCCGAAGCCACTCCTTTGTTATTTTAGCTGTGTGCTTAGGGTCATTGTCCTGTTGAAAGGTGAACCTTCGGCCCAGTCTGAGGTCCTGAGCACTCTGGAAGAGGTTTTCTTCCAGGATATCTCTGTACTTGGCCACATTCATCTTTCCTTCAATTGCAACCAGTCGGCCTGTCCCTGCAGCTGAAAAACACCCCCACAACATGATGCTCCCACCACCATGTTTCACTGTAGGGATTGTATTGGGCAGGTGATGAGCAGTGCCTGGTTTTTCTCCACACATACCATGTAGAATTAATGCCAAAAAGTTCAATCTTGGTCTCATCAGACCAGA
Source organism: Mastacembelus armatus (assembly GCF_900324485.2). Lineage (NCBI taxonomy): Eukaryota > Metazoa > Chordata > Actinopteri > Synbranchiformes > Mastacembelidae > Mastacembelus > Mastacembelus armatus. The sequence continues at coordinate 10,547 of NW_022872893.1, read as the reverse complement.
GAATCTTATTTCTCATAGTCTGGGAGTCCTTCATGTGTTTTTTGGCAAACTCTATGCAGGCTTTCATGTGTCTTGCACTGAGGAGAGGCTTCCGTCGGGTCACTCTGCCATACAGCCCCGACTGGTGGAGGGCTGCAGTGATAGTTGACTTCGTGGAACTTTCTCCCATCTCCCTACTGCATCTCTGGAGCTCAGCCACAGTGATCTTTGGGTTCTTCTTTACCTCTCTCACCAAGGCTCTTCTCCCACGATTGCTCAGTTTGGCTGGACGGCCAGGTCTAGGAAGAGTTCTGGTCGTCCCAAACTTTTTCCATTTGAGGATTATGGAGGCCACTGTGCTCTTAGGAACCTTGAGTGCTGCAGAAATTCTTTTGTAACCTTGGCTAGATCTGTGCCTTGCCACAATTCTGTCTCTGAGCTCCTTGGGCAGTTCCTTTGACCTCATGATTCTCATTTGCTCTGACATGCACTGTGAGCTGTAAGGTCTTAGACTAGAAAGGTGTGTGCCTTTCCTAATCAAGTCCAATCAGTTTAATTAAACACAGCTGGACTCCAATGAAGGAGAACCATCTCAAGGAGGATCAGAAGAAATGGACATACTTATGACCATGTGATATTTCAGTTTTTCTTTTTTAATAAATTTACAAAAATTTCTACATTTCTGTTTTTTTCTGTCAAGATGGGGTGCTGTACATTAATGAGAAATAAAATGAACTTTTTTGATTTTGGCAAATGGCTGCAATGACACAAAGAGTGAAAAATTTAAAGGGGTCTGAATACTTTCCGTACCCATGTTATTCCTAACCAGGGTCACAAGGATCTGCTGGACCCTATCCCAACTTTTGGGTGAAAGGCAGGGGTTCTCTTCAGTTTCTTCCCACAGTCCAAAAACATGTCTGTCAGGTTGATTGGTGATTCGAAATTGCCCATAGGAGTGAGTGTGACTGTATTGTGTTTGTTGGTTCCCTCTCATGGAAATGATGGTGTCAGCAGTAACCTAACCTAACTGGTACACACACAGCAAGTTTTTTTCAGTCCTCAAAGTCCAAAGTCCACTGAGGGACACATTAATATAGCATGCATAGCATCACTTTAACCACTCGACAAATAACAACTTGTTCATGTGCTGAATTATATATATTTAAAACAAAAAATGTGTTGTTTCTCAGTATTTAACTATTTCATTTTCAAAAGTAATGTTTAATATCAGCCCTGTGATGGACTGCTGACCTGTACGGGGTGTACCCCTGCCTTTCACCCAAAGAGAACTGGAATAGGCTCCAGATCCCAGTTACCCTTATAAAGATAAAGTGGGTATAGATAATAAATGAATGAATGAGTATTTAATATCCAGAATCTGGGCGACTCCTGAGAAACAGGAAGAACGACTTTTTGAAAATCTCCCAATTAAGGTATTTCAACATTTTATGTTGTCTAGTGTTTTTTTTTTAATAAATATTAAATTCTCTCTATGTGGCCTTGTGATGGACTGGTGACCAGTAAGGCTGTACACCTGCCTACAACATGAAAGATATGATTATGAAAAAACCTGGACATATATGAGCTCCTTGGTGAACTCTGTGAACCAACCTGTAAATGAAAACCTGTGAATGCAAGTAAAAATCAAGAATCCAGTGAGAAATAAAAGAAATTATAATGAGTAAGAATAATCAATCATTAAAAATAAATTTTCCATTACAAAACCTCCTTGTGCGGCTGAGCACCTGACCATCACTGGTTACTACATCATGCTATCATGCGTTGTCTAAAACCAATAGGGTGCTGCCACGTATATACACAGAGGCTTCTTTTCAAATCATTTACACTCATCAACATGTGAAATTAACACATTACCTGGAAAACTATGCCATGCATGAACTACCAAACTGAACAGTGAAATGAACTACTAACAGATTTGGACTTAAAGGAAAGTCTGTAAGTTGTTGCAACAGTGCTGTTATTTCCGCTGATTGATTTTTACAGCAGATGTGTCTCTCTCTCTCTGTCTTATATGGTTTCTGTTGGGGTCATGAGGTCAAAAGTACAATTGTTGTCATTGTGTAACATGATTTGAAGACAATACCATGTTTGTGTTAGCAGGTGTCTATCTTACCAGATAAACCACATAACTTTTTGTCCTGTGAAAATGATGAGCTGAAATTTCTAACTGCACCCACGCATCATGTGCCTTGTTTGTTCCTCACTATAAAAATAAAGGACTGCTCAGTGAAAAGAGGTGAGGGCGAAGGAGAGTCAAGGTCGCATGGGGGATAGAAGAAAGTCTCTTCTCTCCATCTGCAACTGAGGCCTATTTTTCACTTGCAGAGTATATACTCGGTACAAAGTTGTCGTGTGTTTCATTGCCTTCAGGGAAAAGAACCATGTCACTGTAGCGTAAACCTGACATATTTATTTGTTTTTCCAGCCTGTTTCCAATATGGCAGTTTGGATGAAGAGGAGGACGAGGACGCCGTGAATCTCTGCAGAGTCAGCCGTTAGACGGTTGGTTAAAATCCACCAGCGTGAATTCGTTGCGAGGTCGGCAGGTCCCCGTCTGGAAAGATCCTCTCAGCCCTACTGTCTGACGGAAACCTTGAAGGCAACCTTCGCGTCCAATCAGGTAAAAACCTGCAGGTGAAATTGTGTGAATGGACGTCAGAAAAATAACGTGTGAGTCTAAATTAAACACCGTCGCAGAGCGGGATTAGAATCAAATTGATTCGAATGCACGGACGGTGAAAGTTGTTAGACAAGACCACTTGATACCTGTCAGGGACAGAGGGATAAAAGACCATGGCAAAAATAATCTCCTATGTCAGGAACATGGTCGAGGTGTGTCCAGTGTCAGGGACACTAGGAAGGCATTAAAACAGTACTGTGGAGTGAACGTGAATGCTTATTTGTTTGGTTATTGATGAATATTTGTTTGTTTGTTGATGAAAAGGGAACGTTGGACAGGCAATTGCCAACCAAGTAGAACGGTGTCACTTCCCACTGAAACTGTGTGTTATTTGTTGGGCACAAGTAAAAATTGAAAAGTTGAGTGTGTTGGACGGCTGTATCCGCAGGTAATTAGTACCTGTAGAAGCCTGATACAGTGGACGATCCACACGCTGTTGTGACTGCTTGTGCCAAGTTGCAACTATGGGAAAGGGAAACAGTAAACCCCAATTAACGGGGGATCCTAAATTTATGAACACTTATTCCCCCGGATCGGCAAGATATTTGGGTGAATGGAAGAAAAATAATATGAGTTTCCTGGGAAACTGGAAACCTGCGCATGCGATAAATTGGTAACTCAACTGAAAGCAAGTAACTCAACTGTCCTACCTAGCCCAGTCGCACTAGAACGGGAAAGTTGTACAGTCCCCTGGTTAATGAGGTTCAACAATTAGCAGCAGCTATGTCTGACACGAGCCCATTTAAAAACCCCCAGGGTGATAGGTCATGGATGGGGCCCCGTCCTGACCCACCCCCCTGGCCATTACTGGAAGACCAGACTAGCATCTTTCCAGCCATAGAGGTACCTAACCCCCACTATGGAGTGGGAGGTGATAATAGACCCCTTCTCTTAGTGAGGAGACCCTGGTCCTGCAAGGAATTAGAGGATGCAGTAAAAGGACTGGGGGATGGTAAACATATACGACTCTACAGTGTAAACAGCGCTTGAGGCAAGTTACACATGAAAACAGTGTTGCCAACTTAGCGACTTTGTCGCTATATTTAGTGAGTATTCAGACCCGTCTAGCGACACATTTTTTTTTTTTAAAGCGACTAGCGACAAATCTGACGACTTTTTCTGGTGTTACTGGAGACTTTTGGAGACTCTGATGTGTCTGTACTGCACCATTCTTACACTTCTCAATTTGCCGCAGTAAGACGGCAAATCAGCTGCAGCCGCGAGCCCCTCCCCCGTCCCAAAGCCTTCACAGACGGCCCAGTCCTCTCGCAGCAGTCCCTCCCTCCCAGCTGCAGTCACAGCAGGAAGTGTTCACGCCTCCGCGTCCTGACTGCAAATGAATCGCGCGTGCGATCATGTATATGTGTGATCTGCACTGATGCATGGCATAATAAAAAATAAAATAAAATAAAAAAAGGTAAAATGTTCTTTGTCTAAAAAAAATCACTGCATTTGACTCAAACAGCCTCAGTCATTTACAGCAAGGCAAATGTATTTAGTTCTGAGAACTTATTAACTGCAGGCCGTCATGCTACATTATATGGCACAGTACAAATATTTTGAGTGTCCCTTATTCTGTCCCTTATTTCTTATAAAGAATCACAATTGTCTCTTACTTTCCATTTCTGAAGTTGGCAAAAGCGTCCATCACAATTACAGCATGTGCCATGGACATTATGCAAATTACGCGATGACGTCATTCAGCGACTTCTAGCGACTTTTAGGACAGCCAATAGCTACTTTCCTTACTGACGAGTTGGCAACACTGCATGAAAAGACAGTACAAAGAAAAAGAAAGAGAGCATACATGTAGAAAACAAAGGGAGAGAAACTGTAAAGTGAGACGGAGAAATAGAGAGAACTTAGTTAATGAGAGAACATTATACATATCTACAGCCATACATATATGTTCAGTTGTGTGTTACATGACAATAAATATTGTCAAAGTTTTGAATTGTACTGAATTAATTTGATTTGACAGTCAGGTATTGATTACATGCAGATGTTGATAAAACTACTAGGCTACTTAAATATATATCACACTAACTAGTTAGACATGATCTTCCGGACCTTTGCTTCAAGAAATTTTCTCTAACTGGACCTCTTTAAATTTTAGTTGAATACCCCTGCTGTAAGCCCATTACTAAGCAACAGATGATGCAATTCTTTGGGCTGTGTAACTATTGTCGACAGTGGATTCCAAACTATGCTCAGGTGACACAACCCCTGTTAGATTTAATTTATGAGACCCCAATGGCCATGAAGCAGGAGATAAAGTGGACTCCTGAAAGCCAGCAGGCTTTCAGTGAGTTAAAAGGAAAACTAGTGACCACACCAGTTTTGGGCCTACCAGATTATAGTAAACCTTTTGTCCAGACAGTAGACTGTAAAGGGAAGTTTATGACCTCAGTGTTGACTCAGCTGTCAGGAGGAAAACCGAAGCCAGTAGCCTATTACTCTAAGAAGTTAGATCCTGTGGCTTGTGCCCTGCCTGCATGTGTCAGAGCTGTGTGTGCAGCTGCAATGGCAGTACAGGCCTCAGCAGAGGTGGTACTTTTTCACCCACTTACACTGCTAGTCCCACACTCAGTTGACTTGCTTTTGACAGAGACCAAGATGTCATTTTTGTCACCAGCCAGAGATCTGTCTGTCATGGCTCTCTTAATGTCTCAGCCACATTTGACCATAAAAAGATGTTCTACACTTAATCCATCTACCCTACTGCCCACAGCTGAGGAAGGCACACCACATTGTTGCATTACAAACACTGAAGAGACGTGCAAACCTCGTAGTGATTTGAAAGATGTTGCCTTAGCTGAGGGGGAAGTGTGGTTTGTAGATGGCTCCTGCTCTAAAAATGACAAAGGAGAAAATATGTGTGGGTTCGCTGTAGTGTCACAGCGGGACATTTGTGCAGCAGGTCAACTCCCTTCACATTTGTCAGAACAGGCTGCAGAGATAATTGCTCTAACTCAAGCATGCAGACTAGCAGAGGGAAAAAGTGTTACAGTGTACACAGATAGCCAGTATGCTTTTTCAACACTTCATTTCTTTGCTGCACAATGGGCTCGCAGAGGAATGAAGACAGCTGGAGGACAATCAGTTAAACATGCCTCCCTCCTAAAAGAGTTATTGCAAGCTGTTATGTTACCAAAGCAGATTGCTATCTGCAAATGTGTTGCACACACAAAAGGGACAGACTCTGTGTCCAGAGGGAATGAGAAGGCAGATGCAACAGCAAAAGCAGCTGCACAGGGACATTTTGGCAAATGTAATCTATATGTTGTAGAGGAAGTAAAACAGCCCATAGACCATGAAGTACTTTCAGACACGCAAAAAAGAGCCCCACCAGCTGAACAACAACTCTGGCTCAAAGAAGGAGCCACAATAGAGCAAGATCTTTTTAAGATCAAAGACAAACGTTGCCTACCTAGAAGTCTCTATCATACGGCAGCTATTTTGACACATGGGCCTTGCCATGTGTCAACAGGAGGGATGGTACATGCAGTGGAAAAGTATTTCCACGCACCAGGATTTAATAACTACTCAAAATTTTTTTGTAAATCCTGTTTGATTTGCTGTAAACATAACCCACAGGGAACTCTCAGACCAAAGAGAGGGAGATTCCCCAACCCAGACTATCCATTCCAACTCATTCACATGGATTTTATAGAGTTGTCACAATGTCAGACATACAAGTACTGCCTTGTTCTGATAGATGCATACTCTAAATGGGTTGAAATTGTGCCCAGCAAAAGTGCTGATGCACTAACAGTGGCTAAAGCACTGTGCAAAAACATTATTCCAGATCATGGAATTCCACAGCAAGTTTACAGTGATAATGGTCCACATTTTGTGAATGAAGTAGTTACACAAATGTCTAAACACCTGGGGTTCGAGTTAAAAAACCATTGCTCATACCACCCCCAGAGTGCAGGATTAGTTGAAAGAACTAATGGCACTATAAAAATGAGACTGAGAAAATCCATGGAGCAAACAGGGAGGACATGGGTAGAATGCCTCCCCCTGGTAAAAATGTACATGAGGGTTACGCCAACAGACAAAGGTCTGACTCCATTTGAAATCCTTTATGGAAGACCTTTTACACTTCCCATTTGTGAAGATGTGTGTGAAAAACCCCAAGGAGAAACTACTCTTGCAGAGTGGATGAGTAAAATGCTAAAGACTAAAGAAGTTGTGAGTGCAAATAATCTGCCAGATGACCTTTTGTCTCCACAGGTGCAGAAGGTTAAGCCAGGAGACCAAGTGCTGATAAAGGTCATCAAGAGGAAAACCTGGTCTACACCTAAGTGGGAAGGACCCTACACCGTGATCCTGACCACACCCACAGCTGTAAAGATCCAAGAGAGACCCACATGGATTCATCAGAGCCACTGTAAGAAACTGCAACACTTGGTGAGTGTCGAGTAGAGGTGGAAGTCGGCTGGTACCAAAACCCTTGGCTGCTGAAGAAAACATCTGATCCTCGCTCCCAGCTATGGCACCCACCGCCTGCCCGAGAGGGTGGGAATGTGTTTGTGTACTGTTATGGCTCTGTCTGACTATTCTAGTGATTTTCCTCACCATGGCAGATCTGGAGACGACAAGAGACAATCACACCATGGAACATGAGAAACTGAGAGCAAAGCGATGGACATGGACAAATCCTAAAGACTGGCGTTGGACTCAGGACCCAACAGGAATGCCACATCCATTCAAAACTAATATGTGGTATAAGTATGCAGCCCATGTGGCCAGAGCAAAAAAACCGAACTAAATGTTATGTATGCTCATGCATGCCACATGATAAGGGACTCATGTTGTACTTATATTCCTGATGAAGTGAACACTAATATTTCTGAAGCTATGCATGCTTTAAAACAGTTCCAGGGAGCATTAGCCCAGGATAAGAAGGCTGCCAATTGGGACCCACTTGCTTGGTTTACTAGTGGTCCCTGGTGGCAGATCATTATGAAGCTAGTAACACCTTTTATTGTTGTTTTAATACTGTTTTGCTTATTTACTACATGTATTCTGCCATGTATTAAGTCAATGATTACCAAAATGTTCACTCAAGCCTTTGTGTCTTATACTCTCTTACAAACAATTCCACCAGAGGAGGAAGAGGACCGAGTGTAAGAGAGATGTGTATATATTTCCTTTTATTTTTTTTACTTTTTATCTATATAACGTTTTAAGGTAGCAAGCCACAAGGTGACTGCCCTGGCGTGGGAGTCGGCTGGGAATTTTCCCCTAAAGGAAGGGTTTTTCGCCCAGCCTTGCTACATACTCATCTATATGCATTATCCATTTTTATTACTCATTTTATTATTATTATTCATTTTATTATTATTCACTTTTATTGTTTGAAAGTTTGATTTTATGCATTGACACTGTTAGTTTCGGACCCATGATTTCCTCCACCCCCTCCATAGTCTGCCACAAATGACGGCGGCCCAGAAAATCTTATGAAGTTGGGTTAGCCTGATATATGTTTCACAATGGCAAACAGGAGGGAGATGTTGGGGTCATGAGGTCAAAAGTACAATTGTTGTCATTGTGTAACATGATTTGAAGACAATACCATGTTTGTGTTAGAAGGTGTCTATCTTACCAGATAAACCACATAACTTTTTGACCTGTGTAAATGATAAGCTGAAATTTCTAACTGCACCCACGCATAATGTGCCTTGTTTGTTCCTCACTATAAAAATAAAGGACTGCTCAGTGAAAGGAGGTGAGGGCAAAGGAGAGTCAAGGTCGCATGGGGGAGAGAAGAAAGTCTCTTCTCTCCATCTGCAACTGAGGCCTTTTTTCACTTGCAGAGTATATACTCGGTACAAAGTTGTCGTGTGTTTCATTGCCTTCAGGGAAAAGAACCATGTCAGTGTAGCGTAAACCTGACAGTTTCTGTCTCTTTCAATGAATGATGAACAACTCCTGTGCAGTCGAGCTGCTATTTGTGTCGATGACACTTTTGAAGGTGTCTCTGTGACATCACTGCAGCCCGTGACATCACGTCCTAGAATGTTTAGACATTAAAGAGATCAAGGGTCTGTCAGAGTTATGACAAACACACACACACACAGACACACATAGAAAATACACTCATTGGATGTACATTATAAAGTCATAACTGCATGAAGAGGTACAGTGGATACAATAAGTTGATATTCACTTTGGATATGGATGTATCATTTGTTGGGCACAGCATACTAGATTGAAACATATCTAGAAGTATGTCTTTGAAAGTCAGGATGCAAGGCTGCTAAACTTGTATGCACATTTCCATCAGCAATATAACGGTTATACAGCACCTGTACAGCATGAGAGCCACTGGCTTAGCAGCCTAGCACGTTATTTTAATGGTATGATACAAAATATTCGACTCATCGGCTCATATATATTTGATAAGTGTTGTTAGTTGCTAATGAAAATAAGTGTTTTATCATTTATCATTTAATATCTTATTTTAGATGCATTTATTCTTCCCTTGCATTATATAATTGTTCACTATTTTCTATTACATTTGATCCATTGATTATTAGTATATTATGTGTATGTAGTAATTGCTCTGATTTTGATTGAATCATTAATTGATGATATGGTTATTAAGTCACTTGTTTAAATTGGTGGTGATTGGTCAGTTTGTCTTAAATAGTTATTCAGCTCATGGATGATGTATTAGAAATTCACTGAAATGCTCAAAGGGGAAATGTGGTGTAAAAATCCCAGTCTGACATGATCTTCCTCACTTGATGTAGCTGGATGTCAGTAAGTGTGTGAATAAAACTCAAACTCAGACTCCTAATCCATTGTGCTCTGCATCATGGGTTGGAATCAGAATGCATGTGCACTAAGTAATGTGCTTGGGTAGTTTGAAGGAAGAACCAAAGAGGATGAGGAGCCCATCATGCTTAGCAAATTCAACACAACACATGTGCAGCACCATTAACCAAATGCCTTGCAACATCAAGGTGTAGTAGAGGATGGTATAGATCCATCAACTTTTGGGTTATGGGCCCAGCACGCTTCCGGTGCACCTGTCTGCTCTAGTTCGGTTTGCTTGGGTTTGAGGTAATAATTAGGAAGGTAATAAAAAGACTGTCTGGGAAGACTACACTAAATCCACTGGACTTGCAAAAAAGGTGGATCCTAGCTAAATGTCCTGGCAAACAATGCAATAAAATGAAAATGTTTATTTTGGCAAAATTAACTTATCAAACCATCATGTGTGTTTCCTTTGGGAAAATACTGATGCTATAATCATTGCAGGGAAACAGAGTAAAAAACAGGAATTTATCAGGTCACAGTCAGACACCTGATGATGAAGGAAAAGCTCCAGGACTCAGATTATATTGACAAGGACAAATATAAATGAAGAAGGTGAAAGAGGACAGAGATTTTATTGTCCTCAGTAAACTGATAGAACTGATGTTTCTGATGAACAGTAGTTTGATTCCTATATATGTCCTGCACATGTAGTTGAATTAACAATAAATCTTTGAGTCTTTGAACGTTACAACAGGAAAGACTTTCAACTATGATGTGGGATTTCTATCAACACTGGCAATTATGAAGGCTTCCAGTCTCAGTTGAGGGGTGGGTTCAAATCCATCAAAAATGGTTTGAATCCCACCACTGCCAGTTCTTTGTTCTCATAGTGAAGTCTGTGAAAAGTTTTCTCATTTCAGGAGCTTCTCCTTAACTCATTGTGATTTGAATATCAGTGAAAGACAATACAGTTAGACATAACTGTGGAAACTGTTTCTTGTTCTGCTTAGTGTCACACTGACAGAACTCGCCGCTTGTTGATGTACAGTTACATGCACAAGCCCTCTCCTTTCCTAAATATGTCTTAATTAGG